>NW_019524894.1:66875-113965 GCF_002814215.2 Seriola lalandi dorsalis | reverse complement strand
GGCGGCGGCGGGGATGGGACGGTCTGTCTGACCAGTAAAAGTGAAGAGACAGTGATGGGTTTCTGACAGGCGGGTGTTAACTGTGTCACATCAGTCCTCGCCGGGCAGCAGTGATTCACCCTGTCATTCAGTGATGGAATAAAATGATAGGGCGACATGTGTGTGTGTGTGTGTGTGTGTGTGTGTGTGTTTGTGTGTGTGTGTGTGAGCGTTTCAGGCAGACAGACTAGCCTGAAAGAGAGAGAGACAGAGACAGAGAGACAGAAAGATGGGAATTAAGTGAAATATATAAGAGAATTAAAAATGAGGGAAGTGAAGAAGAATAACGGACGAGGGCAGAGAGAGGGAGAGATCAGTGCTAAGTGGCGAGGTGGTACGTTTCATTACCTGTTATTAAAGGAGCCACATATTATCCAGGTCAGGACGGCAGAGAGCCCGACCCAGCCGGGGCCGAGGGTCCTCAGGGTCCTTTTAAATTTAAATGTGCTGCTCGCAGGAGACGGAGAGAGAGAGAGAGAGAGAGAGAGAGAGAGAGAGAGAGAGAGAGAGAGAGGCATCAAAGGCGAGGAGGTAGAGGTCGTACAAGACTTGGATAGCTGGTGTCAGGAAACGAGGGAGGAGAGTGACGGCTCGGGTCACGGGGAGAGGGAGACTGACAGCTGCTAATGTTGTTTGTGGGAAGTTGGGGGGGGGGGTTTGACTTTCAGATTTATTCTAGTGGTTGGTTTAGAAAAACACACAAAAAAGTTTTGAAAAGAATCAATGATGAACAGATTCTGAACGAGTTTTTGGAGCAAGGAAAGCAAAAGTTAGAACAGACGAGTCTCTGATGCTCCTATAAGCAGTTGTGGCCAGGTTGCCGCTGTGATGTCATTATGACATCATCAGGTGCTTTATTTGTCTCTCCTTGCTGGGAGACGCGTCACATGTGAAAAATAGGCGAGACGCAGAATCTGTAGATCTCGCTCCGGCCTGTCGACATGGGCCCTGAAATAAACAATAAACAGATACAGATATTCTTTCATGTCTTCTTGTCCTCTGGTAAAGTTCAGGGTTATTTTTGCTTCATAGTTAGAGACACTTCACCAAGAACGTGGCAGAATTATTTCTCTCCTCCAGTTAAGTCCCGAGGGTTTGGCTAAAACTTAGTGCAGAAAATTCACCTTAATGAATCTGCCTCGGCTTTCACAGCCCCCTGCTCATTATTATAATATCATGTTAAGAGGGTGAAAAATTGAAAATTCTTAAATGCTTTCTATTATGAATTCAAAGGATTGTTCGGCCTCATTTGAACTTCATGAGACTCTATGAGAGTCGATCCGGCGATTAACAGGCAGGTTTGGCAACATGTCAGATAAGGAAACTAAATTTTGCCGACGCCTGAACGCAGAGGATGTTCGGGGACTTCCATCATAACACGCAGACACAAATTATCTTTTTAAATATTTGTAATTTCATTCATCTTTAGTTGAGCGGAGAAACTTTTACTGCATTTTAAAGTTAGTATTTCTTTAAGGCAGCACAAAGAAAATATCAGAGGTCAGTAAAACAAATGTGGCAGCTGGATGATGTATTGGTCTAACCTTAACATTTCCTCACACACACACACACACACACACACACACACACACACACACACACACAGCATGAAAAGTTGTTTGTTATTCCATTAGCCACAAATGATCTCCCTCCTCTGTGGAGAATAACTTTCAATGACTCACTTCAGAGATAAACTCTCATTTAAAAATGTTTGGAAAGAAGCAGATGTCTCTGATTAGATTTTTTTTTTTTTTAAGAAAAAAGCAGAAGCTGAATAAATTGTTTATTGCAGCAGATTAGCTGTGTTTACTCATGACCACAGAACTGTTATCAGAGCATTGATTTATTCGGCTGTTGAGAGCAGAAAGAAACAGGAGGAAGGTAAAGTACAAGATGCTGTGTGTGGGTTTATTCATTTCTTCTTCGTCTTTTTGTCTTATTTTATAGCAGCAGTTTTGCCTTTTGCTCACAACTGTTCTCACTGCGGAGAAATCAAACCACGCTGGACAAAAATATAAAACTTTTGTTTTTGCTCCCATGTTTCATGAGTTGAAATTCAAGATCTGAAAACACAGAAACCTTCTTCTCAAATGTTTCTAAATCCATGTTGGTGAGCATTTCTCCTGGATCCTCCCTCCACCTGACAGGTGTGGCACATCCAGATGCTGATTACTGCACAGGTGTGCCGCAGAATCAGAATCAGCTCCTCGTGGTGGTTTCCTGCACCGACCGGCCAAGTTCACAGTCTCTCCTTCCTGAGCCACAGCATTAAGTAATGAAGAAGTGTTGTTACAGATCATCATGTTTCTTTTGTGTTCACAAAATGTTTTATAAACTGGGAGTAAAAACAAAAGTGTTGCATTTATATTTTTGTTGAGTGTAGATTAGCAGTGGGACACAAACACTGGTCGGTTTCTATAAAGTGAAAAAATGAATAAAAATCAAACTGGCTGTTGCAGCCCTGGCAGGAGGCTGTGGATTGGTTCAGGCACAAACAGGACTTGGTTATGCGTTTAGGGAAATGTCAGGATTTACTGTACGACCAATTATAAACACAACGTCTGTGGGAATTTGCTGAAATGACTGATTGTCATTCTCCTGCGGAGAACCGTCTCTCGGCGTCACAAAGCCGAGGCTTTTATTTATTTATATTTCTTCTTCCTCTAGTCGTTCTCCACACTGATTGACTTTCAGTGACTCAGGCTTGTCAATTACAGGATCGCAGCACAATGGAGGAATAATTGGCTCGATGGGAGGAGGCAATTAGTGAAACATTTTAAATACAAACGATACCGCTGTCTGCATGAGAGAAATGATTAATCAGACAGCAGCCTTAATCATCACAATAGAAAACAGAAAAACACGGCATATAGCCAACGTGGAGGCTGGATGTGTGAGTGTGAACTTTGAGGAATTACTACGAGAATAAAACTAGAATCACCTCCTCGTGGTCGTATCCCTCCGCCACTCAGACTAGATAAACTAAAAAGTTTATTGTGGTCACACTGATCTTGACCTTGGCCACCATTATCGAATTAGTTCATCCTCGAGTCCAAGTGAACGTTTTTACTAAATTTGAAGAAGTCCCCTCACGCCATTACAGAGATATTGCGTCCACGGGAATGCGACGTGCGTACGTACGCAGCGACAACCCGAAAACAATATGGCTCCAGCTCTGATTGTCTCCAATGCGGAGGAATAAAAATAAAACTGGTCAACACAGGTGGAATATTGCAGTTATCACAGCTGGTACAACTGTTGTTTCCTCCAGGTTTGAACGAACGTTTGTGCAGGAGAGAGAGTCTCTCTGACGGTGAGAGAGTCTTCGTCCGTCTGTCGTGATCTGTTGAAAAACGTGGGTTTAGTAGGAGGCAGTGCGATCGCCTGCTGCTGCTGCATTACAGTCTCCATGCTTTTCCTGTGGCTGCAGAAATACGTCTCGTTGCGTCGACTCCTCATTCTGTCTTTTTTAGGTTTGTCGTGTAGCTGAAGCTGTTTTCTTAAGTGATAGTTTTACATTAGATGTGAAATGTGTTGCAGTGTGCTCAGACCAAACACTGAGGTGCAGAGTGGTTCAGTTCTAGAGGAAAACGTCGTCTTTATCTCACAAAGTGTACGACTCCACTTCATGAAATTACAGACGAAGCTGAAACGAGAGATAATGGAGGAAAATAACAGAAATTCAGATGCTGATGAGTCAGAGTCTGAGCTGTCAGACGAGCACATCCAACATCACACTACACCAGCTATCCATGAATAAACCATACACTGTAGATAAAGATGGACGCAGCCTCCGTTACGTCACCCACAGGTCTCTGAAGAGTGGTTTTGAAGCTGAGAGTGAGCTGCTCCACCGTCACCGTCTTGGCAGTGTCTGACTCCGCCCCTTAATCTGCCAGCTAATCCAAAACATTTCACTCAAAAACAAAGGTGTTAGACAGAAGATCAACAGACAGTAGGCTTCATCCTCCGGGGGCATGAATGTGGTTCAGCTTTTGTTCAGTAATCACACATAAGACAGTAAAAATAAACAGTATTGACTGAAAACACAATAGAAAAACAAAGTCACATTTCAAATTTTAGTCAATTATTCTTTTAAATTCATATTAGCATTGTTCCATAATTTGTGATAATGAAATCATTCACATTTCTAATCTTTAGAAACAGCTTTACAGATCATTCTTTTGAAAACGAAAAACGAATTACACATTTTTAAATTTATATTAGCATTACTCCATAATTTAACCTCAACAACAGAAACACATTTCCTTTTTAATCTCCTTTCATCTTTGTGTGTAGTGAATTTACAATCACCTCTCAGATCATATTTGTCTTTTGTTCACAGTCTAGAGTGACTTTGATTCAGCTCGGAACATTATTTTATAATAATATACTAAAACATTAAATTAAAAAACGACCCCCACACTTCCAAACAATAATATAACATATGTAATATAGGGATGTATAAGTGAGCACTAAATTAATTTAATATATCTCTATATTGTTATTAACAATTTAATGTTATCAATATGTTGTTTCCATGGTAGTTTATGATCAATCAAAACCCCATTTAGTCTCAAAAACTCTTTCAATTTCAATGTCTGTACAAAATGTCTTTCCGCTCCTCTTTGTTCCTCTGTGCACAGACTCTGGCTGGAAATGAAAGCAACTGAGATTTGAAAGCAGGAAGTGAGAAATGAGGATAAAACTCTAATGACTCAGAGGAAAAGGAAAGAAACTGTGTGTGTGGAGAGTTTCACATTGCAGCAAAGCAGTGGGAATTTAACTCCCAGAAAAGCTGTCGTAATCATTCAGCACTAATAACCAGGAAATCAAACTGGACACCACATTAACCCGGCGCTGCAGTGGAGCGCTCAGTCGCTCTCTGTCAAATTACCACATTAGTCCTAATGGTCATGGAGCGCTGTGCTCGGCCTCAGCCCTCGACCCGTCCACAGACACCTGTGTGGTCTGATGCTGGTCAACACGTCGTCACGGTGATAAAAGCTGCTTCTGCTTTAAAGGAACAACATCAAAAATCTGAGTTTGAGCTTCTTTTTTTCATTGCAGTTCAGTGTGTTTCTTCCAACAGTAACAGCATTTTATCTATTTAACAAAATGGTAAAGATTATTCCAACCCTTTTACAGAAAGGGCTGAATATTTATCTAATTATTTTGCATTTTAATTTTGAATAATTTAAAAGGTGGATGTTGGATAAAATTAACATATAGAAAGTTTGGGTTAAAATATTCCTTATTGTTGTTGTACTCATACGTCGAGATGCGAACAGGCTGTTTTGCTGTGTAATCACCCACATTACTTCACTGTCTAATCAGCAAACACAACCATGTGCGTTCGTCCCCGTGCTGCATCGTATCTCCTGCCTCCGCTCCGCTAATCACCGCCATCACGCGGCTCCATGCTGAAGCCAACTCATTCCACTCTGGGCACTTTCTCACCTTTGTTAATCTTCGCAGAGTGGCGCTGATGGGACATCAGAGGCGGCACCTCGCAGCGAGCCGGGGTTTGTTTCCATCAGCTCAGCAGCGATCGCTAACTGACTGAGTTTCACGATGTCTCAAATCGCCGGGTTACGACGGAGGTGCAGCTTTAATGAAACATCGCAGACAGACGAGAGATGAGGAGTTTCTTTTTATCTGACTGACTGGTTCTTTCTTGAACTTCATCGCAGGCTGTTGATGGTTCGAACAGCTCCCACGGTTCGACTAGCCGGGAAGAGTGTGAGGATGAAGGGTGGGGGAGCTTCAGGCCAACAAGGCAATAATGCTAATATCATGCTAATATTCCATCTATTCACTTAGGTTTGTGGCTGTAGGTTAAGATAATTATTTATTTTATAATTTCATAAATATGATTGATGTTCTACATTATTAATATGACAGTGTATCTAAATAAATGACCAAACCAATCTATTGTGTATAATCCATAAACATACAGCTACACATTGAAAGAAATGCATAATCACTAGTGAACGATCTTTGTCCGACCTTTAAAAAGTAGTTTTATCTTCTCAAACATATTAGATTCAGAAAATGTTCATGAGAGTTGTTGTTTAAAACAGTCGTATACGTCCTTTAAAAAGCCCTGACAAACGACCTCTTGTGACCCTTTCCCAGTATCTGCCCCAGCTTTTACCCCAGCAGATCCCTGACGGGCAAAAAGAAGAGAAGCTTCTGTTCACAATCAGTCGCAGCTGCAGCCTGTGGCACGAAAACACACTCTGAAGTCTGAATTTTTCTCTCCTTCATTTATTTTTTTTTATTTTTTTATCTCCGCCTTGCTTTCTCTCCAGTGATGAAATGCAATATTTGGCTTTTATAAATGACTGACTGAGCTTCTTATTGTAACTGACTTTCACACTTTTCCCACTAAACCTCCAAAAACTTAATCTAATTTTCCCGTTCTGCAGACGTAGCAGAGCTGTACACATGCAGGCTTTGTATTTATCCAGCAGCTTCACTGAGCAATAAAAATCTCGAGCCTGTCACAAGTGTCTTCTGTTGAGCACTTTTGTGCCAAATTGGTATAATTTCGGGGCATTCATTCTTTGGCCAGAGAGGAACAACACAACATGTGGGAAATTACTTTGATTTGCCAGCTGCGAAACACAATATGAACCCTTACCATCCGTTTGTTGTTGTTGTTGACACCTCGTTACTTTGGCCCCTGATTGACTTTTGTGTTTGACTACCTGGCAACTCAGTAAATACTTTGCCTTTTTGAACTTCCCCTTGTCTCCTGAGTATTTCTCTACATCTGAGTCTCTGTTCATTCCAGATACATCACAGAACCATGAAGAGAGATCATGTTTCTCCCATGTTAGCTTCTCTGCACTTGATCCCTGCAGGAAAAGCCCTTAGTGTTCAGGCACCATCATATCCAGAAAAGCTCATAGTGTGAATTATATGAAACCAGTGCAGTGCTTCAGATGACTGAAGTGTAACAGTCCTTTCAGTATCTTGCTTGTTTAACTAAAGCTTTCAAATAAATGTAGTGGAGTAGAAAGAAAACTATTTCCTCTCATGTGGCAATTGGCACATGGTAGAAGTCTAACTAAACCACCACAGACACACAACAGACTATTAACGTGAAATAATAAACTATATCGATGTGAAAACGTTTCTCAACAGCAACTAATCCTCCATCGTCTCGCTGCTCATGACTGAGCTCCAGTGTTTGCTAACATTAAATCATATAAAACATTTTATATTGGTAATTAAATGACTCGCTAACACTGGAAATGAAAGGCTAACATTAGTTAGCCCAACTGTAACTTAAAGTTTAAGTTAGAAACTCCCTAAAATTTGTTAGCTAAACTGTAACTAAAGGCTACAGTTAGAAACTAGCTAACATTAATTAGCTAAACTGTAACATAAAACTTAACTTAGAAATTAGCTAACGTGAGTTAGCGTAACTGCAACTTAAGGCTACAGTTAGAAACTATCTAACATTAGCGTCCATCCGTGATACTTGACACAATGTAATTCAGAAACTGACAGTAAGAAAGTAAAGTGTATACATAAGCTAGTAGTTAGCTACTGCTACTTACATTTACCTACAGTGTCTGCACAAAGCTTGGGAGCAGAGATTCGAAGAGGTGATCCACTGATGACGTGAAGCAGCCAGTTCAGCTAATGTCAAGGTTAAGAAATGGTACGGTCCACTTTAGGGGTGTCTGGTGAATTATTTTACTATTTATTATTTTTACATGCAGTATATTCAAAACCAGATAGATTTGACGTTTCAGTTTTTACTTTGATTCTAATTTCCTGCAGGTTTAAGTGAGATTCACCAAAACCAAAACTGGTATTCTGAATCTCCCAGAGAAATGTCAGAGCAAAGTAAGAGCAGGGATTTACGTTCTGAAACTTTGATTTGACTGGTCAGTCAATTTCAGATTGCTAAACATTTACCCCCCCCCCCTACTGACAGAACAGTCACAAACCACGAGCCATTACTCCTCTTTCACATAAATGTCAGCCAGGCAAAATGAGATTTTCTCAGACCGGAGGCTGAACTTATTCAACCTTCTTGTTTATTTGAATATCAACAAGAAAGAGAGCAGTGAGAGAGAGGAGGAAGGTTTAAAGCTTTGAGAGAAAAAAGATTCCCAGACAAACTTTGTGCTAACTTCAGAATGACTAAAATGGCTTTCACAGTCTGTCTGGTCAAATTTTAGGATTCAAAAGTGATTTTATAGCTGATCAGTACCCTGACGGAAATGTCAGATGAAACTCTGTCTTCTTAAAAGAGGGATTAACCAGGTCGGGTCATTGATTCTTTGCTTCCCTGAATGATTTGAAGTTTTTAAAACGCTTAAACTCTTCCAAGCACTTTGAGCTTCCTGCCCTGAATATTTCCTTTGGTTTCTGTTACAGCAGATCTTTGGGCGTCGCTTCCTTCATGTGGCGTCTGAAGTGACTGGCCTGGACTGCACCTGCAGCTGGAACGTGTTCGTTGCTTTTCTGACATTTCCTGTCATGAAGCCTTTCATCAAAATGTCCAAGAGCATGCGGACACCTGAAAAAATTATAAAGACACCTTAAATTTACACCTACACAGTGGTCGCACCTGTCTGTTCTCGAAAACCACAGGCCTTATTCTGCTCCGGTGTCAGCCTCCGCTCTTCTGGTTTCCACAGAGATCTTTCAGGGATTTGCTCCCGTTCAGCCACAGGAGTATTAGTGAGATCCAGCTCTGATGTTGGGCGATGAGGCCCGGCTTACGGTCCACAATCCAGTTCATCCTGACGGTGCTGGATGGGGACGAAGACTCAAAACACCATCTGTTACCACAAAGATGGAAGAACGCTGTTGTTTAAAGTTCCTTCAGACATGTTTTAAACTCTGTAAAAAAAAATATATATATATTGTTTTTCTCTGATAAAAAGTAAAAAAAAATAAATAAATAAAAAAAGTTCATCTCCTCTTACTTCCTGGTTGAGAAATCTGACTCAGGCCTGGAGCCCCGCCCACCACCTGCTGGCTCCAGGTGGACAGGTGAAAGAGCAAAGAGCATCAAGATGGTGAGAGGAGGAAACATCAGAGAGACTCAGCCACATCAGTCAGACCCAGACTCAGAGGAGGAGTCTGAGACCAGAACCAGAGACTAGCAGACGGGTCAGAACCGTTAGCGCAGTTAGCATCTTCTACTTGTCTGTTTATGCTGTTTGTTAGCTTGTAACTGGCAGTAGCTGACACAGTGTTATTGATTGTGCTAATGCTAACTCTCTTTCTCTGTACTGACAAGGTTTCAGGTTTATTTAGCCCCGCCCCCCGTCCCCACAAGTTGACAGGATTGGTTCCTTAGGTTTGTGACGTAAGGTTTGTAACCCTGGCTGTCTGAATGAGACTGTCATGGTGTTGATGATTATTTCACTCATCATATGTCTATTATATAAAAACATCATATGGATGTTAACAAGGTTAAACTTTTCTTTAAAATATGACTGACCGCTGCAGCATTAAAACTTAACCTAAACCATGAGTCTTTGGTGTCCACATACTTTTGACCATATCATACTTACATCAATGAAGGCAAAACATTTCATTTTGAATAGTTTTTTCTAAAAACCAAACAAATTAAAAATAGACAGTCATGATTCAATCATTTAATTTCAAATTGTAAAAGCCGCAAAACTGATTTGTTTTGTAATCTTGTATCTGGATGAAAATCATGTTTGAAACTGAATAAAATGAGCGACATGAAGCTTTATTGAAGAGAATGATGTAAAAAGGTAAAATCAAATTAAAGCTGTGTATTTCCAACACAAATTAAATTTAGAAAAACTTGACTTGAGGATACGGTGATACCACATTTCATTCTTACCTTGACGTTCTGCAAATTACCTCGATTTTTCTTCCCAACCTCCTTCAAATCCACACTGAGCCTGCAAACACGAGCAGGTGGAGTTAGAGAGCCAAGGTCTGCTCAATCAACGTAAATCCCCACCACATTCAGAGGTGGCGGAGTTAATCCATAATTCATGCAGGAAGACGTCGAACAGATTGAATTGTCACAACTCGGGCCGGTGAGGGAGGAATGAGCTGCTCTCTCTCTCTCTCTCTCTCTCTCTCTCTCTCTCTCTCTGAGCGTCCCGACCAGGAATAGACTGCAAAGAGAAAAGAGGGGAAAAGATGCTAATTCGTGTTAGGATCATGTTTGGCGCCTCAAGTCTCTGTTTCAGCAAATATTCTGCCTGTTTAAGCTGAAGTTTCTCTTGTGCTGTTCTGTTGCTGATCCTGACCTTTGACCTCCCTGAGGAAGAGGGACAAACCAAATGAGAATCAGCAAGGGAGAATGTCATTTGCATTTATGTAACTTGCTATTTAGAGAATGTAAACAGAAATGTTATTATTTCCTTCATTTTACCCGGAAGTCCCACTGAGATTTGTCCAAGTCAGCAGCGATACAAACTCAGCATAAAATACCACAAATATACGACATGACAACAATTTGAGCTCAAACAAGTGCACGTCTCATGTACCACATTCTTTATGATGCTCTTAAAGTTTTCAATGGATATAAATTTATAATGAAAGGTGATTATTTCATGACTTTTGATTTCAAAATGCAGCTTTCCCCAGATCTGTGAAAACTCATGGTGACATTAAAAATAAGATCAGACCAGATTTCTGAAATAAAAACTGCGGACATTTCCAGTTCGACGTTAAACACATCAATAATATATCCAATGTTTTTATTCCTCCCCGCTGGAGGAATGTTTCTGGTCTGTACGTCCATGTTTAACTTAGTCTGTTTTCCTTCAGTGTTTTTTAAACCTTTAGACAATTAATGAATGACACATCCTTCTAGAAAGAACCGCCCACACTGAAAACACATGTGACCTAAACTGGCCTTGCTGACCTTATTATGTGGCTTTTCACAGTCATACAGATTTACTGATCGTTACTGATATTCATCGAGGCCGTAGCGACTGCCGGACTGTTTTCTTCTCCTCTAAAAATGTTAGTGAAGGTCAAGGGTCACGGTGGAGGAAATTAGCATTTATTCAATATGTAGTTCACTAATTTAGCGTCTGAAATTAACTTTGACTGGAGACAAATCTCTAATGACAGCGAGGTCAGAGGTCTGAGGCATTAAAATTTTAATCACATTAAAAATTCAGCGTCTGTCCTCCTTAAAGGGCAAGTTCACTCTCAGCATTTTTACTTTGCTGACAGAGTTTGAATTATATTTTTGGTGTATGTTTTTGCAGCACCTGGAAACTGACGCCGTAACTCAAATATTAGTGGCACTCCTGTCACGGAGAGGGATTATCGAGGCACTGAGCAAATTATTAGAATCTCTGATCTAGCCCGCCGCCACCGCCGCCGCCGCGCCGCCATCACCTAACATTATCAATTTGCATATGTGTATGCACCATCTGTCTGCCAAGTTGCCCTTTCCAAATGCCATGAAAGGTCAGAAAGCAATAAGTCAAAGTGGCGGCGTGCTTGGCGAGAGTAGCTGCTCTTACACGCTTTCTTATGCATCATTGGTGCGTTTAGCCGTAAACAGTAAGCACAACATGGGAATTGATCTGGAATTAATCATTAAGTCACTGGTGTTTTTCTTGTCGCTGGTTTGATTGAAGAGCCCGGACCCCCGTGCGGCTGCTTCACAGCCCCCGACATTTTAATACACAGCATTTTGAAGCTGCGGCGGCGATCAGGCGGGAACCAGACGGATATTGATGCTTGGGTTTTTGTTTTTTTTAATGTGAATCAATACACCGGTGTTTCTCTATGACTGACGGCGGCCGTCAGGGAATGACCACAACTCAACCTGAAGGAGAGCTGCTGGGAAAATCCAATAAATAGTTAAAAATAGTGACATCTCTGCTGTACTGACGACCTGTATCACATTCTAACGAGTTCCTCCAACGCGTATCTGTAATTATAATCCAGTCACATCAGGATCTCAGGACTTGTTGAGGAGTCACATTATGATGTTGTCATGGTGATGGACAGGACCATCAAGCTCCATCCCAAATCTCCTATGGCAACCACACCTGGCGACATCATGGGGAGCTGAGTGTTTTCTGAATGTGAATGTGAAGACTGTGTGTTCTTCTCCCAGCGGCCTGATCTCTGGTGATTAATGGCTTTCTATCGGAATCGATATGTGACACTGTTTAAAACATTTAAGAATTAAACATGAGAAATGTACACAGTTCGTTTACTGATTACAGTTGTGATACGTTCATTGTGTAGAGAGAGGTGTTACAGATGAAGTTCCTCCTCTAGTGATGCACAAACACAAAATCTACTGTCACAGTCGTGTCACTGAAAATAAACCTTGTTTGTACAAAACAAATGTTTCAAGTCTTATAGTGTTTATATACTGCTAATCTGCTCTGCCAGTTATATTCTGAAGGAACTGCACTTACAGTATTACAGTATGTACCGTGTGTTTTTATTCCTCCGCGCCGGCAACAGTCAGAGCCGGAGGCCATTTTGTTTTCGGGTTGTCCCTATGTGCATACGTATGTTCGTCCGTCGCATTCTCGTGGACACGATATCTCGGTAACGCCTCGACAGAACTTTTTTAAATTTGCCACAAGCATTCACTAGGACTCAAGGATGAAATGATTAGATTTTGGTGGTCAAAGGTCAAAGGTCAAGACCTCAATTATCTCACAAAACACTGTTTTGGCCTCGTGAATGTGGTGTCTCAAAACCACCTTGGGGAAATTAGTTTATACTTGGCACAAACACTCAGATTCAACGATGAACTGATTAGGATTTGGTGGACAATGGTCAAAGGTCAAAGGTCAAAGTTGTGGTGAAAACAGACAAACTGACAAAGAGACTTCAATACACAAGGGAGGCAAGGGTGATTGAACACAGGTGAACACATTAAGGTGGGGCAGACAATCACATCGGAGGGAAACAGGACAAAGACAGGAAGTAAAATAACCACAAGACACACAAAGGAAGTCAATCCAAAATGAATCAGGAAATACTAATCCAATCTGCTGGACCAGGAGGAACCTTATAGACCACTCGGGTCAGCTGATCCCAGGGTGAAAGCTAAATACGATGAACAAAAGTCTAAACTCAAGACTAATCTTTTTGCAGTCACATTTAACTCAATTTTTTTGTCCAGTTTGTTTGTTTTACTTCTTTTATTATGTTTGTTTTGATTCAGCTTCCTTTTGCTTGTACTCTGTCAAGCACTTTGTATTATCACTGGTATTAAATGTGAAACAGAAGTTAGTTTGCTTTGTCTTTCAGCTTCTTTTATGTTAAAGAGACAATTTGAATAGAATTATTTGCAGATCTGTTCAGCACCAGAAGTGCACCTGTCTACATGATTATAGGTTGGTCCCTTAAAGACTTCATTTGGCATCAAGACCAAATCCCGTCAATTGATTTGTTTTTCCATGTTGATCAATGCGGCTCCTCGACACTGAACATAATGTGACGTGTGCTCGGAGCCGGAGCTGAGTCAGACCCTGTCCCGGTCTGTTTCTGAGGAACCGTGTCACAGTGTTGAGACAGCTTATCAGATCCCCTCCGCAAAATAAACTCCACACAGACCGGACCTGTTTGTCCTTTCACGTTCCACGGACTGTCAGAAAATGAGTCAGTGGTGGAAATTTTCCATTGCTCTCTGTGACAGGCGGGATAATTGGCTTTCAGTCACAGTCTCTCCACTGGAGAAGCAGGTGCTTTTTAGAGGCCATGCTTTTCATAAAGTGCTGTGTCACATCAGCTGAAGTCATGGGACAAAAGAGTCGTGTGTGGAAGACAGTGTGACCGCATGAATTTCAGTGTTTGTAAGGCAGAGAGCGTCTTTACTCTCAGTGTTTTCATTCCGACATTGGCCTTCATGAAGCCTTGTATGTATCTATAGTATTTAATTATATTGTATATTGTATATAATCTATAGTATTTCACTCATTCTTACATTAAACTACATATTCAATCTGTGACCATGACAGCAAGTTATTCAGAAGACAATTTGATGCAGAAAGTTTTATATGTATGTAAGTTTATGCTATAGCTACATAGCTAACATTAGCGTTAGCAGCTGTTTACTTACCAGTCTAGAAGAAGTGTTTCAAACTTCATTCCTTTACTGACCAACAGCCGTATCCAGAGGTGAAAAACAACTCTCTTGTTTTGCTTCTATTTGTATCACTTCCTCTCTTCTGCTAAAGTTAGCATGCTAACCAGCTAGCTCTGGTCCGTAACTGTCCCATACCGAGTCACTGTAGTGTTCAGTCTGACCCGAAGAAGTAGAGCTGCTCAGATGACGTATTACAACATCAACAGTGGCTGGAGTTCTTGACAAGACTGGTAAGTAAACTGCTGCTAATGCTAATGTTAGCTATGTAGCAATAGCAAAACTTAGCTCCTTTAATTCTCTTTGTAGGTCACAGGTAAATATCACAGTGTCATACGTCAGTAACACCTTGACGTAACTTCTTCAAATTTAGAACAAACATATGTTAGGACTCAAGGATGAGCTGATTAAATGTTGGTGGTCAAAGGTCAAAGGTCAGGGTGACCTCACAAAACACTACACAGATGTAACCTGAAACTAGTCTGAGTGGCGGAGGGATACAACCATGGGTTGGTGATTCTGGTTTTTAATGAAATTAAATTTGTGACATCCAGAGCAAAACTAAAACCTGAAGTTGTGATTAACTTGATTAAAAAAAAAACGACTGTGTCTAAACTTCATTTCCTCTACACAGCACTACAACCTGAGTGGACAGGTTGATAGCCTTCCTAATGCTCTTTCATGTGACGCTGGGTTTTTCTTTTTGTTTATAATCCCTACTTTATAGCTCCACTCAAGGAGAAGCTGCTCATTCAAGCTATAATTATTATTATCTTCCCTGAATAAATCCTGGGAACCCGTCCCTGCCCTGAGCTCTCTGATTCGCCTCTCTTGTCACCTCTTATGTGTTTTTCCTCTTTTTTTATGACTTTAATCATCTCCGTGACTGATGGCACTAAAACACACTTTTACTAAATGTTAATCTCATAATCATTTCATCTGACAACACCGAGCTCAGATAGCTTTTAGCCAGCAGTGATTCATTCATCTCTGAAGTGATATTGCTCCTCGGTGTGGCCCATTTCCCTGAGTCTCCTGGGATGTCATAACGCTCAACTTGTCACACCGGCTCTGAGAGAGAGAGAGGTGCTGGGACAACTTTGAATACATCGAAAGACCACTTTACATGTTATTGCCTCTTAGAGACATTTCCCTGATGACATAAACCTCTAAATTGCAAAGTGAAAAACCTGTTAATGTTTCGGCACTCCATCATCTTCCTCTTTTAAAGTCAGTCAGTCAGCACACAATCAGTATTCCCCTCCACTCATGAGCCATACATGGGTGAGGAGAGATACAAGGGCTATTACATTCCCACAGTGTCCCGTCAGAGATATCCATTAAAAAGTCTTTATTGGTCTCAGGACCATTACCAACAAAAAAGGTAATCCAATTGTCTTTACTCCTTTTAATACTTTTTTTATGATCCCGTCTCCCTCCATCTTTCCCTCCCTTCTGTATTTCATCCTCGTCCTCAGCTATTAGCGTGTTTGCACACGATAGCAAATATCACATTAGACGAATGACGACAAACAAAGAGCATCATTAGTTAACCCACATAATACAGATAGCTTCACATTTAAGTGGGCTTTTAAAGTGTCTGGATTTGCTGACTGGCTGCTTCTCCAAATTAACTATTACAGCTCATAATGTGGGCCGGTCCAGTCTGCTGGAACAGCCCTCTGGGTTCAGGCGTTCCACACGAGTCAGAGCCTGGCTGCTTTAGTGAAGCCCAACACTGACGCTGGGTGATGAGGTCTGGTTGGATATGGTGGAGGTCAGGGCTCTGTGCAGGTCCCTCCAGTCTGCAGGTCTCTGTCCGTCACGCCCCTCCTCTTTAACATTGTTCTTTTTACTCCACTAGATTGATCTTAGATACAGTTACTCTTTTGCAAATTAATATTTTACATACAACACCTGACAAAGCACAATGCAAGGTTATAGATAAAACTGCCCAGCAGTGTAAGATTAACTCCACTACCAGCTAAAACATTAAAATTTAAAAATTTGGTGGTGAAAAATGGTTTTTGTGCTAATTTAAGAGCAGTTAAAACAGACCGGTCAATTTTGACCGGGAACACTAAAGTAAGGGGCGGGAGGTGAACACGACCGGAGGGTTAAAGATGCTGTTATTAGCAACATGGCTACAGTAGGGGAAGCATTGCAACATGGGACAGTGGTACTGCTTCCCTTTTCTCCAATCAGGAACAAGTTACAAGTCACCTGATTCACTGTCACAGGAAGCTACTTCCTCATGGAATAAGGATTAAACTCAGTAGGTACAGACTGTTTTAGAAGGAAAAACTTTTCCTTAATTGAGATTGCTGAGTAAACCACTATGTTGTCTGTTTATAGTTCATCTTCCACCCACTCCCAGTTCATTTTTGTAGTTGTACTCATCACACTCATGTTTGAGAATCTTAGATATTTTTCATGCTAGTCGTCAGTGCTGATGTTTTGGCTGTTAACCCAGTTCATGGCCAAAAGAGTCTGTGTGCAAGTAACCCAGACAAATGTCACTGACAGCAACTAACAATATAATTAAACTGCTGAAATCAAAGCTTCAATATCAACTTCGTCATAAGTCTTATATCATGTTACATTACAACTGTGGGATGAATTGTAACATTTCACTCCCTGCATTTGAGACCAAACCAGACATTTTGTGTTTGTGTTTGAGTTGAGTTTTGAAAACACTGGATTAAGATACAGACACATGAACCACGCCCGTCTCCCCTCCCTCTGCCCTGTAGAATGACATCATTAAAGAGACAATAGTTCAGTTAACCAACAAGCTTTATTCAACATTTAAGTCTCAGATCAGAGATTAACACAAGGGAATATTTAATACTCCTCTCCATCTTCGTCTCCCTCCCCATCAGCCGAGTCAACGCCAACCTCCTCATAATCCTTCTCCAGAGCCGCCATGTCCTCTCTGGCCTCCGAGAACTCCCCCTCCTCCATACCCTCACCCACATACCAGTGAACAAACGCACGCTTGGCGTACATCAGGTCAAACTTGTGGTCGAGTCGAGCCCAGGCCTCAGCGATGGCGGTGGTGTTGCTCAGCATGCACACGGCCCTCTGGACCTTGGCCAGGTCTCCACCAGGAACGACGGTGGGCGGCTGGTAGTTGATGCCAACCTTGAAACCGGTGGGACACCAGTCCACAAACTGGATGGTACGCTTGGTTTTGATGGTGGCGATGGCAGCGTTGACATCTTTGGGCACCACGTCTCCACGGTACAAGAGACAGCAGGCCATGTACTTGCCGTGGCGGGGGTCGCATTTCACCATCTGGTTGGCTGGCTCGAAGCAGGCGTTGGTGATCTCCGACACCGTCAACTGCTCGTGGTACGCCTTCTCAGAGGAGATGACGGGAGCGTAGGTGGCCAGAGGGAAGTGGATACGAGGATACGGCACCAAGTTGGTCTGGAACTCTGTCAGGTCAACATTGAGGGCACCATCGAAGCGAAGGGAAGCAGTGATGGAGGACACGATCTGACTGATCAGCCTGTTCAGGTTGGTGTAGGTGGGACGCTCGATATCGAGGTTCCTGCGGCAGATATCGTAGATGGCCTCGTTGTCCACCATGAAGGCGCAGTCAGAGTGTTCTAGGGTGGTGTGGGTGGTCAGGATGGAGTTGTAGGGCTCCACCACAGCGGTGGACACCTGGGGAGCTGGGTAGATTGAGAACTCCAGCTTGGACTTCTTGCCGTAGTCGACAGACAGACGCTCCATCAGCAGTGAGGTGAAACCAGAACCAGTGCCACCTCCAAAGCTGTGGAAAACCAGGAAGCCCTGAAGACCAGTGCACTGGTCGGCCTGAGGACAGAGGAGACAGTGATCAATAAGGTATGATATGATTCTGTTTGATATGCAAAGTCAAAGTTAGGAATAGATCCCTCCTGATAAAGTTACCCACCAGTTTGCGCAACCTGTCCAGCACTAGGTCAATGATCTCTTTGCCGATGGTGTAGTGCCCACGGGCGTAGTTGTTGGCAGCATCCTCTTTACCAGTGATCAGCTGCTCAGGGTGGAACAGCTGGCGGTAAGCCCCACTTCGTACCTCATCTACAGAAAATTAGCATAAATACCAAGATGGTTAGACTGAGTGAAAAAACATGCATGAGAAACTAGTGTTATTTTTTAAAATTGATATATGACTTTACCAATGACGCTGGGTTCCAGGTCCACAAACACAGCTCTGGGGACGTGCTTCCCAGCTCCTGTCTCACTGAAGAACGTGTTGAAGGAGTCGTCTCCTCCTCCGATGGCCTTGTCACTGGGCATCTGTCCATCCGGCTGGATCCCATGTTCCAGACAGTAAAGCTCCCAGCAGGCATTGCCAATCTGGACACCAGCCTGACCAACGTGCACTGAAATACACTCGCGCTACGAGGGAGGGAAAAAAAAAAAAAAAATAGAAAAGGTTATTTCTACAAGTTCCCATACAGAACTATAATCAATTGGTGTTTTATTTATAGAGCATGTTTAAAAATGAGCAAACAGCTGATTTAAGAGCTGTTGTATGGCTGAAAAGCCGCTTTTGGGAGGGGGGGTGGTTAAAAAAAAAAAAAAAGGCTCTTTGTCATTTTTAATGACATTAGATGCTGAAGGCTGCTGGTCACATGTCGAGGGGCTGCTCTGGAACTAATGCAAAAATCCATAGATGAGACAAAGGCCTCTTTTGTAAAGAAGCCAATACCAGACCACCATGACTAAAGTCAACCGACACGTTGCACAGTCATTTAGCCTCTGAACTTGGGCGACTACGGTGGCCTACTAGCTCATTGCACTGCAATTTAGGAAAGCATGCAAATACACAAAAAGCATTTTCACACATTTGAGAACATGTGAGAAAACAATCAGTATTCAGTGTCCACTGGAAATGCTTAACACAGTGAGGTCATCATCTGCTTGCCTTTTGTCCATTTGCATGAATTCTTAAATTGCAGTGTGTTGAATCGTGAGAGCCAGACTCAAAAAGGCTTTAGAGGCAATTCAGATACTTATATAAAAAGGTGCTTAAGGCCGAAAGATAATCATGGGTTGAGAACAAACATTTTAACATCAAAGAGGTGTGGTGAGACAAAGCAAACACAGCTGTAGTTCAATATTTTCATACAAAAAGGAGGTAGTAGATTTACACAAAGATTAAACATGAAAGCCCCATAAAGCTTTCTCTTGAATAGGTGTTGGGTTGCAGATTCATAATGGCCGGGCCTCTTCACACAGAGGAATGTTTCAGGCTGAATTAAGGGACAATGACAGGCGTTAACTGGGTCAACGCACCGACGGGGGAAAACCCAGAAAATGGCAGCCGAGACTGAACTTCAATTTTTGGACTGCATCCTATCGAGTTATGTTTAATTCTCCAACATTAAAACACCATTGAAAATGAAGTTTGGTTACCCGTCCGACATTTTAGCTCGTGGTTTTTATGAATAAAACTCGACTTCCACGTTTTGAATTTGGGTAAATTAACATATGAGGAGTAAAAACAAAACCTGTATTTTCCCACTCACCATGTTTACCGAAGCTGTGGAGTCTGTAGCGGTCGAATTAAGAAAAAAGGGAAGAACTAACGTTAGCTCTCACTGTTTGGACGTTAAGAATCCTGTGTAAGACGTAACTGAAATGCGAAGCAGCTAGGCGGGGCTTTTTATACTCTCGGGAAAAGAGCTGCTCAATCCCATTGGTCGGCGGGGTCACGTAGCCCTTTTCCTATTGGTTTAAATTAAACTGTCATCTTATTTGAAACGTTGACAGTTGGTGCCGGGGTGTTCGTGTGTTTTATTTTAACCCCCTAAGTATGAACCGGCTGTCGACCTCTAACCATCCCAGTGTTTCAGTTATTTTGTGTAGCATATAAAACCGATGTAAGGTTATATATTTTATATTTTTATTAAATCAAATATTTATATTGTAAACATAGTGCATTAAAAATGACAACCTCGCTGTTGTACATATCAAGTAACACTGACATTAGAGTGTATCACGCCTCCTAGAAGGTTATTTAACTTAAAAAAAAAACATAGACTTAAACATAAATTACTTGTACTCTATACTTAAACCATATAAAAATAATAATGATAATAATAATAATAAAGAAAATACATACAAGTAATAACACAATAAAGACAAAGAAAGAAAAAAAAGTTACAAAACATTAAGAGTAACATTCTTAGGTAACAAATTATGGAAATATAAAAGAGTATAAAAATATTAACTAAGTAAATTCACTCAAATACAATTCTAAGGCACTTGTACTTTACTTGAGTATTTTAATGATATGCTACTTTCTACTTCAATGTCACAATATTTCAGGGGGGAATATTGTAGGCCTACTTTTTACTCTGCTATACTACAGAAGATTAGAACTTTAAATGTAAATGTAATTAAACAGTAAATTAAGCGACCTGACAGTATATAAATGATTAAAATCAGCTCTACCTGGGTCAATATTTAAATGCTGCTTGCATGTTGATGCGTCAGCAACAATAATCTAATAGTATAACATAAAAATAGAACACTGACAGGAATTTACTTAAGTAAGTTTATTGAGTAATTTAAAATTGTGATATTGTTAGGTAAAGATAACTGTGAAAATTAAACAAATCACTGTTCAATAACAAGTGGAAAGAAAAAGGAATATGACCTATGATGCACATGATAAATGAAAGAAGGTTTTAATGTCATGAGTTCTAAGTAAGATGAAATCTTGTGACATCATAAAGAGTTCTGCAGTATCCTTAATTCTATACGCCCCAGTCCATGGCTCCGATTACCCCTTAGGCAGAGACCTAGGCTCCTGGTGAATGGACATGATTTCACGGATTTAACTTCAAAAATCTCTTATTTGGATGCATTGTATTCCTTTCAATCAAACAAAAATGATTATGAAAACTAATTATCAAACCCCATTTCCACCAAAAACAAATTAAGTTAACTTTAAAACCTACAGGAATATATGTCACAAGAGAATTTCTTAGGCTGTAACTGCTGTATTTTCTAAATGAAAACACTGAGTCAACTCATCAGTTGTTTTATGACTGTTGATGATATTCGTTACTGGTTGTTTTCTAGGATCTTGGTCTGATCTTTACAAGGGAAGAAAGTGTTGTATCATCTCGAAAGTTAAAGGACATGAAGCAACCATAAATACTACTTGGTAGTTTCTATTTGCATACGTCAAGATTCAGGAAATAAGTTTAAATACGTTTTTTAATTAATAGGTTTGTCAGTTCCTTTCGTCCTTAATCTGACTACAGTTGGTCTATCTGAAAACTTCATCCACGTGTATTTAAATCAATTTAACAGGTAGTCGAGCTGCTTTAGTTCTTTCTAACTTATTCTGTATAAAGGTCGCCAAGTCTCTGCTGGGCAGTAACAAGCTACTTCAACTGGCTGCGACGCCACCTTTAACTCCTATTCATTGTAGAAAACATATGACGCCGAGTGATACAGGAAGAAGCCGCTTGAATATCGATGTTTCTTACAGCCAATGGAAAAGCAAGGTTTGCACGCTAAGCCCGCCCCTATGCAAAATTGGCCAATCCTGGCTCGGGATGAGAACTTCCGCCACAGAGACGAAGCATGTCCCATTGTACGAGCTGTTCTCAAAGAGTGCCGCGATTGTTGCGGTGCAGGCTGTTAAATGCGTGATTTCTTCAAAGTTGTTTCATCTGTTGCCGCCGGTTGACGCCTTTTATCTTAGAGTCGCGTGAGACTGCTGTCATATTTGAATCGTATCAAAAAGCAGCGGGTTGTTACAGGGACAAACAGCTGCGGTCTCACCAGAGGAATTTGTCCGTTAGCGGCAGCTGAGCCACCTTGCGGTCCTGCTAGCACCGAGGCTAGCTAACGTTAGCAGCAGCTGTTTTTTTTAGTGTGAATCTAACCGACATCGGCGGGAATATGTATTTAACCAGAGGCTGTCGTTTTTCGAAATAAGTCGCCGGAGTCAGGGTAAAACACCAGGAGTTGTTAGCTAGCGAATCGAACCACTTAGCCTAGCTAGTTAGCTAGCTAACGCTACCGGATTGTCTTTCACAAAGGGGGCAACGCGTGAACAAGAGACTTGGTCGCCAACCTAACGCTGGCTTTTTAGTGATTTCTCCTGGGCTATAGCACGAAGAGCATTACAACCGTACAGAATGAATGGATTCAGCACAGAGGAAGACAGCCACGATGGACCGCCTGCTCCGCCGTTTTATGGACAGAGCTGCTGTCTGATCGAGGACGGGGAGCGCTGCGGCCGGTCAGCTGGAAACGCCTCCTTCAGCAAGAGGATCCAGAAGAGCATATCGCAGAAGAAACTGAAACTGGACATTGACAAGAGTGTAAGTGAAACTATAATACAGCTTCAGTTCTGTTGTGAAGCTTAAATCAGTGATTGTTAGTGCGAGATGATGTCTGGAAGTTGACTAGCTGCCGGGGAAACTGCTCAGACTCTTCAGCTGTCAGCTAAAGCTAGTTAGCAGGTTAGTTTACGTGAGTAAACAAAAAGGACACATTCATAGCGTCCCCCTAGTTGCTAGCGTTACCGTAGCGGGGAATGTCCGCGTTGTCTGTAGTTAAATCTGTTCTCACTCGGTTTAAATGTCAAGCTAGCGTTAGCTGTGCTAGCTGAGCTACCTGGACGACGTGCGGGACAGCAGGATCCTGCCCGCATCAACTTTCTTGCAGTGCAACAGTTTCCTCCAAAATGGCTGTTGCCAGGGAAGCTTCCTCCTGCCCGGTTACAACAACCGGCCTCTTTTTTTCAAAGTACACCGAACTACCAGTTAAATATTGTCGAAGTAGCAGACAGTTTTATTCAACTCTGCCCTAGAGTTTTATTTTTCGTGGTTACTTTTGCATAGGTTTTTTAATTAGTCTCACTGGTTTGCTATCAACGGCAAAGTTGATTGTATTGTACAGTGGCTCACTTCCAGTGTCAGGGAGAGAAACTGACAGGTATCGAAAGGTGATTCACCCACCAGGCAGGTGTCTCAAGGCCTCAGACCTTTAGCAGCCTAAAGTCCCTGTCTTCCCTTTGTGGCAGTTAATTAGAGAGCTTTTCTGTATTTAAATTATTAGGAAATAAGCACCACTGATGCAATATTTTAGGGCTACAACCAATGATTAATTTGCTGATTATTGTCTCAGTTAATCATTTTGTCTATAATTAGGAGTTAGACAGTTTCTCAGAGCCCAGAGTGACGTTTCAAGTGTCTTGTTTTGTGAGAACAACAGTTCAAATCTCAAACTGATTAGTTTACAGTGGTGTAAAACAGAAAAAAGTCTCAAATCATGGTTGTGAAAATTGTGGAGTAAAGATCATCTCAATAATACACATTCAGAACAGTATTAAAAACAAAAAAGTAGGGATGCACAATTAAACAAAATATAATCTAAATTGCAATATGGCTTAGGGCAATATCCAAATAGTAGCAGCTGTAGTTTTCTGATAAAGGCAAGCTGTGTCACAACATTGTTGTGCGTTGTTATCACCATAAGCTTTTATAAAATCATGTTCTCCATCATGTTTATTTGGAACAGACCAACAAAAATCACATCATCATTTTATAAATTTTTTTCAGTAAAAACATGATTCCAACTGAAATAACAATAATATTTTTATTATTTCTTTTGCATATGGTGCAGCCCTAAAATAATATAACAGTAAAATACGATAACAAACCTGAAGCCACATGCAGGAATATATTCCTGGGCCTCCTAACACGCAGCAGAGTCATCAGTGAATTCAAGGATGTCTTAACGAGGTAAGCCTCTTTGTATTTGAGGGTTTCAGCAGTGGCAGCAGGCTGCAGGTGTTTTTCAGTTATTGACTTCAGGAACAACGTGTTGTCGGGGCCGGGCATCATACCTCAATACATTTTGAGTTGCAAACAAAACGTATAAAAAGTAATGAAGTTATTGAAACGGTTAGTTGTTCTAAGATGACATTAAACTCTGCTACTGCTTTGATTTTAGGTTTTAATTTGAACATTACTGAAAAACTTTATTCCTTCAAGTTTTCTCGTGGCACTAGGATGGAAACTTGTTAAATTTGATATCCAGCTCAGTCTGACTTGTGTTTTGCTGTGATCCTGTGAGACAGAGGTATATAATAATAATAATAATAATAATACATTTTATTTAAAGGTGCCTTTCTTGGCACTCAAGGACACCGTACACAGTTATAAATAAATAAATAAATAAAAACAATACAAAAGTGACAGAGCAATTGGCATCAGATGGAAAAGGCAGTTTTAAACAGATGTGTTTTGAGTTGTGATATATGTACGTAGTAGACTTAATCCTTCACTGCTCATTAACATCCTTACAGGTGCGACACCTCTACATCTGTGATTTTCACAAGAACTTCATCCAGAGCGTCCGCAACAAGAGGAAGAGGAAGACCAGCGATGACGGAGGGGAATCCCCGGATCATGATGTGGAGGTGCCCGAGGTAACGTGGACTAAAGTGTCAACTCACAACGTTCAACAGGGACGGAGTCACACCTGAGTGTAGAAAGAGTAAAAACACATTGACAGAGAGAGGAAAGCTTAAAAACACCGGCTCATGGTGAAATAAGAATATTCTTACATAACCACCATTTCTCTTTTAAAGAAATTCATATCCAGCACGTCTGTATTTAGCTCTCCTTGTGGGGTTTCCGGTGTTTACTGTTGCAATGACCCAATTTCTCCACAGAGATCATTAAATTTTCATCCTCGTTAAAAGCTGGAAAAGAGGCAGAAGTAGCTGCGAGCCTCCAGTAAATCACTGAGATGTGTCGGAGTTAAAAAAAACGATCCTCTCTCTGGACCGAATGTCTCACTACATCCCTGCTCGTGTTGTGTCCTCAGGTCGACCTTTTCCAGCTGCAGGTGAACACGTTGAGACGCTACAAGCGACACTACAAGCTGCAGACCAGACCAGGCCTCAACAAGGCCCAGCTGGCAGAGGTAAGAGCACGCTGACCGACTCACCGTATCTACCTGCTGACTAATGGGCGACACACCGTTTGTTCTGTTCAGTGTGGACCATGAAACCACGTCTGTTTCCACAGTAGGAACTGTTTCAGGAACTCAGGAACCTTAACCTGTGTGTTGACATGTTGACCAGAGGGAACGGGGTCTACGTTGGTCCTGAAAGTTCCCGCTCTGAGGGTGCTGCCCTCTAATGGCCCAGGAACTGTCAGGGCTGGGTTTTCTGAATGTCACCGATTGGTCGAACACAAAATCAGGCGGCTGCAACATGAGCTTCATTTATCTGAGTTTATTGACATTAAAAGCAACTTATTCTGAAGAAAAAAAAACACAAGGGAACAAGAGAGACAGAACATGGAGACAAACTTTGTTTACCATTTGATTCAATAGTGAAATTTAAATAATCATAAATCACTGAGCAGATTGTTAAACTTCATCCATAAAGGTCTTAAAAAGTCTTAAATTTAACTTGTTGAAACCCTGAAAAATAATCACCAGATTAATCTGTGATTAAAAAAAAATGAATCACAGTTCCACCTCCAGTTCTTACTTTACTTTCATTTTACTTTTTGGTTTGCCTTGAACAAAATCATCAATTAATATGAATGAATATTA
The DNA here is from genome assembly GCF_002814215.2 of Seriola lalandi dorsalis. Lineage (NCBI taxonomy): Eukaryota > Metazoa > Chordata > Actinopteri > Carangiformes > Carangidae > Seriola > Seriola lalandi. The sequence goes on along the minus strand of NW_019524894.1, from coordinate 88,233 downwards.
CTTAATTTTGTTCAACAATTATTATGGTTAACATTATTTTAGTGGTCAAAGGTCAAAGTTCACTGTGACCTCAAAGACACGTTTTTGGCCACAACTCAAGAATTAATATGATAAGTGATGATAAAGGTCAAAGTTCACTGTGACATCATAATGTTCGGCAAAAGCACTTCGGGCCATTATTGAGGAACAGAAGAAGAGACTGTTTCTTGAACAGTACATATTTTTAATGTTTTTTTAATCATGATATTATGTTGGTACTAAAACATTTACTTTTCTACCGTCGGTTTAAAAACTTGACAGAGAAGCAGAAACCTCAGCAGCGTCCTGGGAGGAAACTGGTTTTTCTCTGAACCCTTTGTGGAATAATTAGACCAGTAGTTCATTAAAGGCCCCTGAGCTGCCTTCGTTAGGTGTTCCCTGCATCCGTCTTCTCGACCCCTCGCCTCCATGTTACTCATTTACTGTGACAAACGCAGTGTCGCGGGTCCTCGCTCGCAGTAATTGGTCATACAGAGGTTGTTAGACTTAATTTGCCAAATCGACAGGTGGACTTCGTGCAGCTGGCTCGGCCCTCGTCCTCACAAATCCCTCCCGTATGTAGCGCTCTCAGTCTGCCTGTGGTGGAGGGGGGTGGGGGTGGTGGGGGTTTGATGTGACCAGGCTGTAGAGTTAAGGAATGAATGAAACTGGGGCTGTAAGTTGAATGTTTCCCCAGGCTTTTACTCAGGTTCAGACCCTGCTATTAATGAGCCTCCCACATCATTAATAAAATGCCAGTCAACAGCCCCACAACCAGCTGCAGCTGCGGCCCCCGGGCTCGGCCCCCGGGCTCGGCCCCCGTTCAGGAGGACCAGTGGCTGCTGAGAGAGAGAGGCTGCACACAGGATGTTTGTTTTCTTCTGCCTGATGCTACTTTATAAAATCCAAACAGCCATTATTCAAGCTCCAGTTAAAGCCACATTAACTGTTTCCTACTGGATCCAGTATCCAGTAGTTACTGTCTTCACAGATTCTACCATTTCTCAGCTGTTACCTGCTTTTTAAAAACTGATTGAAGTTAAAGAAGAAAATCCACCATCACAGATATGGAAAGGTTGTTTCTAAGTCATATGGCAGTTTCTGTTGGTGGTTTAATGGCTGCAGATGACACAAGATCATGTTAACATCACTGTCACTGCAGCTCGGCAGATATTGATCTTGGTTTTTGGTTCTAAAAACCACAAATATATCTTCAATACTTGAATATAGAACACAGGAAGTGTAAAATATGGAGCTTTAATTAAGCAATAATACTCAAGAGTGTAATATTGGGAGTGATGTTGTACTGAATATCAGCACGGCTGTGTTTCGGGCGTAGGTACGAGGCCGCAGTCACAGTTCTGCGAGTGCAATATTAGTTAAATAAGATGCATGTTCCTGAGCTGCACAGTGCACACTAGCTTGCTACCTTGGTTACCTCAGGTGTGTGCTGAAGTTTCTATCATAGATAATGACCGTTAACGTAACGCTAATTAACGGTTAAAGAGAATGATACATGTAGTTAAAATCCCAGTGCTGTTATACTCAAATGACTTAGTCAGAACTAACTGATGTTTAACTTCTAAGATGGATCATTATTCTGAAACTGGTCTCCAGACAGATTTGTTTAACCGTCACTGTCTCCTCCTCCGCAGACGGTGAGTCGTCACTTCAGGAACATCCCGGTGAACGAGAAGGAGACTCTGACCTACTTTATTTACATGGTGAAGAGCAGCAAGAGCCGCTTGGACCAGAAAGGGGACGGCGGCAAACCGCTGGACTAAGCTTCAACAGCAACAACAACAACAACAACAACAACTGCAGCAGTAGCCACAGCAGAACCTACAGTGACAAACGGCAACAACAAGCTGGACACCACTAACAACAGCTCCACCCACCAGAACCAGCTCCTCCTGCAGCCCTGCCACCGTCCCACTCCTCCGTCAGACCAGAACCTGAACTCTCGCTGTCCTCAAAGGACGTTTCACAGAAAAACTGGAGGAGAATCCAGGAAGGGATGAGTTCGTCTCTGCCCTCCCCCGCCTCCGCTTCACACGAATACAGTCTGAGCACATGTCGTCGCGACGGTCGATCCTCCTCTTTTTCGCCCGGGTCCCTAAAAAGACTGTCCAGGACCAGGACTCACTCCGCAGGGTTTTTACGTCGTCATGCTGTAATGTAACTTGTCGATATGTACAAAAGAAACCGCGTCCGATCTCAAGTAACCTGGTTGAATGCAATGTACGATATAGCTGCCTTAAGAGTAAAAAGCAAAACACATTTTGGTAAATTTAGTTTTTTTTTTGTTTGTTTTTTTCCTTTGCCGAGTTGACTGTTAACACATCCGCCGCCCGTGAGGAATGCTTGTGCCAAACAGAAGCGTGTAGGAACTGAATGATACTGAGTGGGATTTTGTTTTTATTATTATTATTGTGAATGAATGAATTTGTAGGAAAGAGGTGGCACCTTCACTGACGCCACATCCAGCTGCTGAAGGCGCAAAATTCACTTAGAAAAACCTTCTTTCTCAATAATGTCTAAAACGAATCAATCCTCAATCTGTACGTCGCCCTTTTCCAGCTGGATGTGATGCGTTCAAAGACCGATTGTAGTGAGTCTTTTCCTTGCGTATGAACACTGTCATGCTGATTCATTTCTCTGTGCATCGCAGGTGTCGGGAGCTACTTCTTCTTTTTTCTTTTAAACATACAAGTTTCTTTCCTTCCTCTTTAGTTGAGCCTTAATTTACAAGTTGTATAAAGTTATTTGCTTATGATTTTGTTTTTATTTTTCTTCGTCCTTTTTTTCCCACCTGAAATCAAACGTGTGTGTGTGCGCGTGCGTGCGTGTGAGTGACAGGGGTGTAAAGAGTAATTATAAGCGCCATTTTAATATTTAAGAGCAGTGTTTATGGTAAAAGTTCAACTCTTGATTTGATTCTCATCATAGCGTGGATGTATTTCAAGAAGCTGGATTGAGAAGTTCTTTTGTTTTTTTTTCCCCCCGAATAATTAATCAAATTAAAACAAGAGTTTGTCGTAACTTCCAGACGCCTTACTTCCATGTCTGTGAAGTCGCACAGTTTTATGCACAATTGATTATGTTTGTCGTAAAAAAAGTCTAATGTGAATCTAATTCGGCACCAAAAGTTCGTCAAAACTACTGATGATTTATTTTCTTGATTTGTAATCGATCTGTAATCGATCTGTCATTGATTAATTGGTAAGTTTGTGAGGCTTCGTCTTCACACAGATTCTCAGTGACGTGGAGGAGAGAAACTTTTAAAAATGTCATTAATATCGAGCCAAACGGCGTGATGAGAAACTATCAGTGACCCGTTAACATGTAACATGAAGCATCCAAAAGTTGATTTAAACTCATTGTACTGCTGACACCTCCAGGTAAAACCCCTCCTCCTCTCTCCAACTCCAACTCTGTTTTTCCTTTTTTCTGTTTTTAATGGTTGTGACTACATGGAGTTGTTTTCTTTTCTTTTTTTTTATCTCACCATCTTCTGCATCATATTTAAGTCTGTCCACCACACTGAGTTTGTCTCCTTTCGACAAGGTTATCATTTTAGCGTCTGTTGTATTTTCAGTTTTGCTTGTAGGTTCGTTAGTGTCATGTAGATAACATCCAACTTTATTAACACATAGGCCATGCCACATTAACCTAATTATTGTATTAGAAAAGAACATATTTAAATATGGCTGCTTATTGCTCCTAATAATAATTATAATAATAATAATAAATGTATTGTACAGGCAGAAGCAACAGTCTCTCCTTTGTCTTTTTACACAGGTATGTATGTCTGAACTACAGCAGAGAGTTGGGGCCACATTTTATTTATCAGCATTATATTATTGTTTATTATTATGTATTAATGTATAATTGTCACATGTGGCCCTTAATCCTTTAGTTCATATACAGAATAAATGTGGAAATAATGTGTTAAATCTTTTAGAATCAAGGCTGAAAAGAACTTGTCATCAGTTTCTTCATGCTGTTGTTTCAGTAACAGACTTCGGCCACTAGGTGTCACTGTGGATCCTCCTGTTAAATGAAGGCAGCCTGGACTCTGGACTTTCAAACACCTGGAGACCTTCACAGGAAACAGGATCAACAGAAGGTGAAGTCAAACATTTTGTAAGAATAGATTTTCTTCTTTTTTATCACAGGGGGTGAAACATTATTTTTGGAAGCAAATCTCTTTTTTTATATTTTACAGAACAGTTCTGTTATTTAATTTCCACCCACCCTTAATAAAATGTTTACACTACAAATCAGCACAGGAGGATTAGAAATACATTTTTATAGCTGTATCAATAGGAAATAAAAAACAAACTAAACAAAAAAAGTGCAAATATGATGATAAGCTGTTAGTTTTTTCTGAGTTTCTGGTCATTTATGAATAATAAATGACAACAAGCCACTGAGTAGAACAGGACTTAAAAAAAAAAAAAAAAGGTTTCCTGATATCGGTTTTAAATTAAAATTCATCCTTAAAAATCTTTAGAAATGTTGTAAATTAAAAGAAAATAAGTGAAAAATAACGAATATTAAAAACAGTTCGGATTGCGAAGAAAAAAAATACAGACCGTTATGAGAATAAATTCATATAATAAAAATGAGTCAAAAAAATAATAAAAACAAATATAATTATAATAATAATAATAATAATGAAACGTCTCAGGTTCGTGTTTTCCTTCTCCGTCAGTTCAGTTAGTGGCTCCAACAAAAACGTAGAAGAAGAAAGAAGATGTCGCCTTCACCACAGCTCGAGTGTCTTAAAATAATTCATTTATTTACGGAACTATATATAACTTCACATCTAATGTACATCGCCATCAACATGTCGCACAGTAATAAACCTTGAATCTTCTTTGTTGTCGTGTTTGTGCGTCAACTCAACATCCGGTGTCAAAATGTTGTTTTCCCTCTTCTCTAAACGGACAGTGACATTTTTAAATTTGAGGTAGATTCAGTTCAGTTCAGTATATTCAGTCATTTTCTACAACAAACAGCAAACAGCAAACAACAACAACAACAACAACAACAACAACAACAACAGCCTCAAGAGTTGACACAGCCCGGGCTCCATCTGAGATCTGACTGCGACTGACTGGATTCATAATCATCGTCACGTGTTTTACCTGTTTTTGCGCCAAATTCAGTGGGATGAAGAAAAAAAAACAGTCTCCCCTCAAAATGTGTTTCCACTGGACTTTGTGTTCCCGCCAGATACAGTGTTTACATTTTTTTAATTTTGTTTTATTTTATTTTTTCAATTTTGACACGGCATGACGTCAGAGAAAAACGTAACCTAACCCTAACGAACATATCCGGTTATTACGGTATAAATTAGTCATTATCAGGTATTAGTTAACTGACTGAGTGGTCAATTAATTAATGTTGGAAAATTAAGATCATTTTTTTGTATTTTTATTCATTGTTCTTTTTTTGGGGGGGGGGTAAATCCTGTATATATCATTTATGCTCCACTGTAATTGTAATATATATATATATATATATATATATATATATATATAAATGTTATCACTTGTAAATTTTTAACTGCAAAATAATTCGCCTATAGGAGGATTTGTGCAACAATATTTCGTGATAATTTATTTCGGCCGATGCCAAATGGAAATTAAACAACTTCCAACAAGCTAAAATAGAAGGTGATAAATTTAGACCACAGCTGTTTATGTTGAAATTAATGAAACATAATTAAGACTTAAGATAACTGAGCTGGTTTCTGATTACACAACAATCCACCAGTAGATGCAGTAAGGTTTATAATGAGTAATGAAATCTGTTGTGCTGTGTTAATTAGCGCCAAACAGCAGGTTTTACGCGCCATAAATAAAGTTCAAATTAAAAAAAAAAAGGTAGTTTTTGAACTTCTGCATCGGCGGTTTTTTCTCAGACCACTACTCTGCTTTTACTCCACTCATCGTTTATCATCATTTATTCTGTTTCTGCTTCAGCGGCATCAGATTAGTGGGAAACAGCCACCACACCAGGTCAACACGTTTTCTTCAGGGGGAGACAGATGTTTTTTGACACAATGGCAACATGTGGTCTCCAGTACTGGAGGGGTGGAAACATCAACAAAGCAGAAATACCACAAATATCAAACACCTACAGTCAGATCTGTGAGTGGACTTCAGAAACCACACCGGGAGAAACGAGGGTCAACAAAACGAGCGTCCACCGCGGTGTTTGCGTCCGCAGTTTGAGTTCACCTTTCATTCTCTCCCCCTTTTTTTTGCGCATCATTGCACGTGCACAGCGGTGTGTTCAAGTTCAGTCAGTCAGTGGTTTTTTAAAAAAAAACAAAACAATCTGATCCAGAGTCTCTGAATCGGTTTTAGGGATGAAGAGCAGGAGGATGAGGAGGATGAGGAGGATGAGGAGGAGGAGGGAGGCGGTCACTGGTTGAGCTCCAGAGCCCAGACCTGCTGCGGCCACCCGGTCCGGCCCTTCACCTTCTTCTCGGCTCCTAAAGAGTCCTGCAGCCCGTCAGTCTGTGGGGGGAGGAGGGGGGAATTAGTACTGGGTATTTTTTTATCTTATATAAATATATATTATATGGATATTTATCATTTAACAATATTTTCTTGAACATTACATGTTATGTTAATATCACTTATTACAGTAGAAAATATTTCTCCAGACATATGACATAATAATATAGTTATAATATTATAATCTACATAATATACATTATATTATATATAATAATAATAATAATTCATACTCTAAATCTAAATTTAAAGCTACATGTGTGAAACTAAATTTAACTTTTTTTTTTTTTTTTACAGGATGTGAGATGAACATGTTATAAACACAAACCTGGATGTTAACTACGTATTTATAACTGTTTAAGTGGTGAGGGGTGGTTGTCATGGTGATTAGCTGCTGGAAACACTTGTAGCTGTTTTAACTATAGGCTACATTAAAGTGAAAGAGTGTGACGTCAGTGCGTACGAAAGATGTAACGTAACTCCTTAACACCTCTATTTTTGTAACGATATTAAAAATAAATCCGGGCCATTGTCGGCCCCGGTTCTACGGCCCGAATCTGGCCCGAAAATACACCATGACTGTCAGATGCTGCTTCCACATCTGGACCAACTCTGGCGCACACACAGAAAACTATACCAGAAAGGATAAAGGCCAGAATCTGCCCGGGTGTGGAGGTATATATGGGCCAGACTCGGACCGAGGACTTGCATAGGTAGGACCAGAAGTTTTATTTTGTTAATTTAAGCGTTTATTTTAAAATAATTCAACCTCCATAATGAATGGCATTACAATAGTCTACATAATTACAAAAAATATAATTATATTTGCTTGTTCATAAACTCTTGTATCACAGTCCTGAAAATGTAATTTAATTATATTTTGTAGGGAAAGTCAATTTAATTTTTAAGTGGTTAAAAAAAAAAATCTGTTTTTAAATTTAGTCAAAAATAAAAACAACTTCTACCTAAAATAAATTAAAATAATAATTAGACAGGCACCAAACCTGCAGGTGTGTTTACACTGAGACATTAATGTGAATTAACGGATCAGTTGTTGGATCAGCTCGGACTCCTCCGCGGCTTCACACCGACTCACCAGATCTCGTTTCCTTTTCAGATCCCGGTTCTCGATTTTCTTGATCTCGGCCTTGAAGCCCTCCGTCTCCCCGGAGTCTTTGGCCAGGACGTCCATCAGGTAGGCGATGTAGCTGGTCGCCAGGCGTAAAGTCTTAATTTTGGACAGTTTGGTGTCCGCGGGGACGTTGGGGATACACTCCCGCAGCTCCGCGAACGCCGTGTTGATGCTCTCCGTCCTCCGGCGCTCCTTCTTCGGCCCCGACGCTCTCCTCTTTCCCATCCCCGCCTGCAGCCCCTCAAGCCGGGCGTCGTGCGTCGCTCCGGGCGCCCCGAGCTCCGCGGCCGGGTAGGGCGCCTGGATCTGGAAGTCCGGGGGCACCTCGCCGTGGTTCACCACCCAGCTCTGGAAGTAGGGCGCGTCCTGGTGACACCGCTGCACGAACGGGAAGGGTTCGTGCATCAGGTGGTGGTGATGCTGGTAGCCCCCGATGAGGTTCATGTCGAGCGGGGGAGCAAACACTGCAGTTTCCGCGTTGTCCGGCGCCCTCGGTCTCTCTCAGCTGCGGCCCCAAAACGGTCACTGCTCGGGGATCTGCAGCCAGCGGGACTCATTCACGACTTTAATCTGTATCCTCCTGGATTCACCAACGAGTCCAGACCCCGAGTTTTACATCGTCTTCATTCTGGAGGGGAAAGAAAGGCCGCAGAAAAACCGTATACATCCAGAGAGCGGGACTCGGCGTCGCGCTGGACTCCACTGTGTGTTTGGTTCGTGAAGATCCGTTTCCCGGAGAGGCTGCTCCGATTCGTCCGAGAAATTTGACCCCGGCTGAAGGTGTGAGGCCCCCAGGTTTATATGATTTGGATGTGAGCGTGGAAAGGAGGCAGCCAATAGAGGAGAGCGCCCAGGATGGGAGGAGAGTCTGGAGAGGTCTGTAATACTAACATGCGCCATGGTGCCAGAATCTCAAGCAGCAGATATCTGACTGGTTGGAGTCGGTTACTGGTTGGGGGGTGGAGGCTGGGGAGGAGGTGGGGGGTTAGAACACCTCTGGTTTGAATGTACTCTCTTAGTTTTGGAGAGGTTTTACGCACGGACTTTACGCACCATCTGTTAGGACATACCTGTTTAATTAGGGGCTGCTGTTTGAATAATGATGTTGTTTTACTCATCAGCTCGAGGCCGATGAGGTGGAGAACTGGACCGTGAACGCAACCCCATACAAATATAATATATGTATATATATATATAAGATAAAAAACATGTAAAAATCATATATAAAACCTGATAGAAACTGGAACTATTTTCATATATTAACATAGTGTCTAGCCCATACAAATATATATGTTTTATATATTGTAGATATGCTACATAAATATATATCCAGCTCAGAGTCTGTCAGTACATGATGATATATATATGATGTTGATATTATACACAGGAGGATCCAAAAGTCTGAGATAGACATGTTTAAAATGAATAAGAAAAACATACATAAACATATAGAAGTTGTTTTAATTAACTTACATATATAAATTAAGCCTAAATATATATTGTTAACATATATGCTTACAACATGTTATACCATATAAAAATTAATCATATAGTTTTAATGTATGTACACGTACAACATTTACGGGTATTTCATGTAGTTTATAAACTTATATCTTCATAAATCCGGAGGATTTAGGCCTTTATATGTGATCATAATATATCCCCTCATAGATAGATACTTTATTTATACTTTATTTACCCCCTAGGGCAAATTCGAGATACACAGAGATATATAGGCTATAGGTGACATAGGCCTGTATTTCATATATTACATTTCTGTATGATTTAAGTTTAGAAATATAAGATTTTTAAGTTGCACATGGCGATTTCAAAGAGAAAGAAAAACCGACCTCTTAAAGATTGTTGCTATTGACAAAAGATAATAATAAAAACGATGATATATTACGTATCAATAAACTTTATATGCTTCTATAGAGGCACGTTCTCATTTTATCTCGATAATTAATGAATTTACTCTGGAAATAAGAGATTGTTTCCCCATATTTTCCTTCGACCTGATGCTTGTTTTGTAAGATTTTTTTCATATTTTCTCAAACGCGTAATTGGTCTTTTATTATTTTTTATTTTTGCACCAAGCGGCTGAATTGAGTCATTTATCATCAGCGATTTGATTTGAAGTGTGAATGAAAGGTTTGATGAATTATTTGGTTCTTTTCCCGCGGCCTGCTGTCGTCATACCTCTGCAGCGGCGGCGGGTTTTTATCTCCCGCACGAATTCCCCCGCACAGCTCCTCACACACTGAACACATCATCTTATCTCCATCGCCCAAAAAACATTATCCCATTACATTACATGACCTTGACGCTATTTAGAAACCATTTAGGAGCGAGTCTTATCTAAATACAGCCATAAATCAGGAGGTGTCACCTTCACGTGCTGCGTGTTTACAGCTCAACCTCCACGAGGAACCGTAAAGAACCATCCGTCACTTTCTGTCGCGTTATTTCTCTCTAACACTGTCACATGTTTACGTTTTTATTTTTTATTTTTTACCTCTTTCTCTGTTGTGTTCTTTCACATTCGTTCAGTGTTGTTGTGATATTTCAACAGGATTATAGATTTTCATAATTACACATTTTATTTAAAGGCGCCTTTAAGGACACAGTCAGATAAAATACAAAATAAATTATAATAAATACAATTTCATGTTTCTTTTGATACTTCAATATTTTCATTTTCATTATCTCACATGTTTTTTTATCTCATGTTATTATAAGACCACGAGGAACTGTGATGTGACTATAATGTAAATATTAAGCACATATTTGTAAATTGTAAAGACAGTGAAACGTGATTATTTAAACTTAGTTTCTACTATTAGAGATTAAAGGAAACAACATTTCATTTAATTAATTTTCCTTTTGAATGAGCTGCTGAGACTCAGATTTAAATGTAATTTAAAGGTAAGTAGTTTTAACTTTGACTTTTACTCCAGAAACAGTTTGAAAAGCAGAATTGGACCATTTTTTTAATGATGTATTACAACATAATAATAACCTTTAACAACAGTTTTTATTTGTGTCTTTCAAAATAAAGCACTTCATAGGGGAAAAAACAGAATAAAATTCATGACAAACCAGTAAAATGACAGAAATGCATCATGAATATTTTCATTTTCATTTTCTTACCTGCAAAGATTTTAGTTTCAGACGTGAAATACAAGAGTGTAAAAGAAAAGGACAATAGACTTTATCGTATTTGTGTGTGACTATAATATTCCTTTATTCCTCTATAATAATGTGATTTCTTTTGGTGCTGATTTCACATTCACAAACTGTAATATGAGACAAAAAAAAATATAATATGAGTGTAACTTTTGGACTTTATTTTATTTTGTAAGGGAGGAAATGGAGCTCCTGCACACGGACGCTTTATGTGTTTGACGCAGGACGTCTCTCGGGTGACGGTGACTGTATTTATCCTCCATGTTTCTGCTGCTGGTGGAGGAACATCCTCCTCCGTCACGTTGCCGCGGCTGTCAGCCTGAAAAACACCATGCGGCCTCCTGAAAGAAAACCTGACACTGTTGATTAAGACGTCCACTACGCAGAGATGAAATACAATACTCCTCCCTCCTCCACTCTCTCCATCTCTCTCTGTACCACTTTCTCCACTTCTTCTTCTACCTTTCTCTCTCTCTCTCTCTCTCGTCATTCTTTCTTTTCAATTCATCGCTTTCCTCGAACCTTTAACCAGAACCTTCCCTCTTTTTGATCTCGCTCTTTCTTCCTCCGGACCTGCTCTGGCTGGACGTGCTGAAAGACCTGAGCAGCAGTAATAGTCTCTTCATACTTTGCTTTCAACCCCAATAGACTCCAGTCATCTCTCCCCCTCTCCTCCCCCTCTCCTCCCCCCTCTCTCTCCTCGCTGCTTTGCCAGGGGAAACATCCAAAATAGGTCACGAGGAGCCATCTTGGCCGTGTTATGAATTCTCCTCATAATTGTTTGTGTCATCGTGTAGATTTTTCAACAGTCGCCGCTTCCCTCCTCTTCAGAGTGCTTACCCTCAACTCCACATTTCCAAACAAATATTCCCGCCACTCCGAAGGCCTCGGGCTCGGCACGGAAAACGCCGCCGAGCACGCTCAAGACCAAAGTGTTTTGTCAGAACAAGAGAACGCATCCACCTCTGGCGTGCGGCGACGCCGTCACGCTAAGGCTAATTGAACCCACCGGGCAGAATGAAGTCGTGGCGGCTCCTCCTCGTTCTGGGAAATGTGTGGGTCACGCCAGGAGTCCCTCAGAGGCCCAGTGCATGATGGGAGAAGAAACCCCCGCTCCGGAGGCCTCTGTGGCTCTGGACACAGCGGAGCAGCGTTACCCCGAGGCCGGGTGGACAAAACACCTCAGGTTAAGATTTAAGTGAGTTAAAGTGTCTTTGGATTAAAAACAGTTGCAGTTTTCTCTTTAAAGTTTCTCTAAAATGTTCATTTAAATATTTAATTTAAGGTTTTCTCCTCATCTTAGTCTTAAACTTAGAGAATCACTTTACCTCAGTTAAAGCGTTGCACCTTAAAGTTCACCTGGTGAAGTTCAAAACAACGGGAGGATGAGATCACAGGTGTCTCCATGGAAACAGTAGAATTTTACCGCTGTAAAATCTCTTTCACTGCTGCAAATTTCTTAACTTGTTTCCTCAACTAAAGAAACCTTTAAGAGATTCTGTGCGACTCCCTTAAGTTTCATGTCTATAGTAGAAACCTGAAGGTGTTGTGTGTCTTTCTTCTTGTGAGGTCACACTGAGGTCGCATCTCATCCAGCTAACACAATATTATTTTGGAGTTTCACATCGAAGTTTTAGCCACTGGTTCATTGTTAAATTCTGTAACTGTAACTTTTTAGATTCACAATAAGACTCGGCTTATCCAGGATTTATGAATGGTGTATAACTAGTTTATTAATGATCATTTCTAAGCTGTTATAACACAAACAAATAGTGGCCGTTTGTACCTGCTGCTTCACCACATGTTTAAGTTACTGGTCATTAACCATCACGTGGCGGATCACATGATCACATCACATGACCAGCTCCATCCTCTGAGGCCTCGGCAGTGTCGTTTACCTGTTTGTAATCGCAGCTGATGATCAGATATTAACAGATGCTTTCTGCTCGGTCTCTCGCTCCGACTGACGTCAGCTGACTCCAGTAGAAACTCCAGTTAAAGTTTATTGTTTGTCGTTCAGGAGCTTTACCAGACCGTTGACTTTTACTGCAGCTTCTCTTTCTGTCTCACTCTCTCTGCGTCTTTGATCGACTGGATCTGCTGCTTTCTTCTGTCGGACACCGTCTTCTCCTCTGTCATCTCTACATTGATAAGTGATTGTCGTCTCCGCCCGGCGTCTGCTCCCTCTGCTCTCTCTGGTCATCGAGCTCCACAAACCGTCCTCCGACTGCAGTAATTCTGCCCGTCCTCAGCCCATAAAGATAAGAGCGGGACGGCTGGAATGTGGAGCGGCGAGGTGACGGTGACGAGCTGAAGGGACGTAAACGCCAACACGTCCAGTAACTACCTTTTTTACCTTTTCTTGTTTATCTGACAAATGGTTTGGACACTTTTTATAATGTCAGTTATAAAATAAAACTCATTCAAAGTATAAACAGTTCACAGCTGCAGCAGTTATCAAAGAAGGAAAGGAGAAGAAGTCTTATATTTGTATGTGTATATATATATATACACACACATTGTATGTGTATATATATATATATATATATATATTATATTAATTAAAATAAAGAATCAGAAACTTAAAAATCATCAATAGAAGAGAAACGTGTTTCAGCAGCAAAACAAACAAGTCAAACTTATCACTTCAAGCTACAACTAATCAATATTTTCATCATTGATGAATCCGAAGGTGACGTCTAAAGATCTTCATCCAGTATCTGCATTTTTTAATCAATAATAACTAAGCCAATGGTAAATTAAATAAATCATATACACTGCCTGGCTGTGTGTTTACATACGTGTACGTCGCCCATGAAACATATTGAGGCTACAAGCTTTAAAAACAGATTTTCACGTCACAGTGATAAAACTCACGTGAGCAGCTGGAACCAGAGGAAGAAAATAAAGACGAGTTGTCATGACGACGCACAGGAAACGTTTTGATGTTTGTTCTGGGAAAATTAAGTGTAAAAATGAATGTTTCTCTATTCTCTGTTGGTGCTAAAATACTGTTTCTTTCACTGTTTCCTGTTTTTATCCCAAAATAATTAATTAGTGAAGACGATACCTCAAATAATCGGGTAGTTAAATGGTGATTTTTTTGATGATCAATTGATAATTTTGGCAATTTATCAAGTTGCGACACTAAATATTTTAAGTTCTTTTTGTTTCATATTTGAACTTTTGAAAAATTTTTTTAATCATGATTCAGAAAAAATAAGACATTTAAAAAAATGTACTATTTGAACTTCTAACATGAAAAGAAACATGACGGACACTCGCTTCTGTTTTTTATTACTCATCATATTATTTTTCATTAAGACATGTTGACAAAACAAACAACAACAACAAAACATATTCTTCTGAATTAAATAAACAGAATTCATTCATGGTATATTGTTTCTGTAAAATGCTTCACTGTGCAAGTGAAGATAATATACATGCATATAAACACAGCCGTATATAAACCCAGTTTTTCAGGTCGTAAAGATCAAACGATTGATTAATAGTTTATTAAAAGAATAAATAATAGATTAGTTGATAATGAAAATCATTATTTTGTCCTTTTAATTCTGTCTGAACTACGAAGCAGGAGTGACACCATCAGTCACGTGTCGATAACAAGCTTCACTTATCCACGTTGATCCTCACTTTATACTCACACAGCATCAAACCAAAGCCTCCCACACACACACACACACACACACACACACACACACACACACAGTCAGGTTCTGGGCCCGTGGACCACCGGCAGGTCGGGCTCTAATGATTTCACAGCAGCAGATTTAACAGAGGGCGGCTGCTCTGTGTCAGACGACCCCAGAGGCTTCAGAGAGTCTGACAGTCAAAACATCGGCACGAAGGTTTGACCCTGAGAAATGTGGAGGTGGAGACGGTTCAGGGACCGACTCCTCTGAAAGCACGTTAACACTGTCGAGGCCGCGGCGCTGCTCGCACCTGAAGAGGCCGACGCCTTGAGCTGTATTTATAACCTGAGCGAGGACGGCAGCTTCTCACAGTTTCCCCCTTCCAGTTTTATTTACCATCATTAAAGTTTCTGATTTCAGTTTCTCATTATTCTCGTATATTCAGATCAATTCTTTCTTACTGATCTTCTCTTTTTCCAGTGTTTTCTTGAGTTGCAGAAAAATGCAAAGTTTGGTTTTAAAAGAATAAATGATGTTTTTTATGAACGTGAATGAAAGATGTGGTGAAAGACTTCATCAGCATTCAGACGCTAATTTAGAGTCTGTCCTGTAAAAATAAACAAAAAACCATCCCAATAGTTCGTCTGTGCAGCAGGTTGTTATGACCCATAGTTCATTCTGTTGCTAGGCGACATCTAGTGGTCGTAGTGATGATGACAGGTATACGTAGTATAAAGAGAGAGAGCGGGTGTTTATGTTGTTTCTCTTATCCATAACCGTTTGTTGTTGTTGTTGCTGTTGTAACCATGACAACAAAGATCGTCTGACCCAAATCGCACAGTCCTTTTTCTAAACCTAACCAAGCCAAGGCCGTTATCATAGTAACCATGGTGAAGAAAGTTGACACGCCTTTGTCGGTACAGTCCGTGTGTTTATTATTGTAACCATGACAACCAAGGTCTGGCTGTTATTTCAGGAGACGCTCCGATGTTGTTGCTAATTTTCAGCTACATTTCAATAGCTATGCTCTTTATACGTATATATGTATACGTATATATCTATATATATAAAAATATTGACTGGTTAAACAAGCTTGTTTATTTGTTTGGAATATTTCAGTGGTTCCCAACATGTGGGCTGTGGAGGTACTGCAAGTGGGCCGTCAGATCGTTGGTGAAAAAATGAAATTATAAGAAAATTAATGAATAAATAAAAACATAGTGTTTTTAAATATTTTAAAAGGAAATGAATCATTAAAAAAGTGAATAAAAAAATTCCTTTCATTTCCTCTCAGACCTACCACAAAGTTTTAAGTCGTCGTATACGCGCTCAACGACTATATCCATGGCAACAACTGGAGTATGTACAGCTGGTTAGCAACAGGAAGAATTAAAAGGAGAGATGTATATGAAGAACTGCATCTGTGTGACGGCTGTTGTGTACGGTCACACGCTGCAGTGGTGCTGAGGTCACTGTGTTCGGTAACATAATTGCCCCTCAGGCTCTTAATGGCAGAGGCAGCTAGTTAAAAGTTGCCGCTTGTCCATTCATACTCAGCTCTCCGCACCTCCTCGCTCCCCTGCTCATTAAAACAGTGAATGGGCCACAGATGTGGAGTCGCCCATTACTTTTACCTGGAAGGAGCTTTGGTTTGGGAGAGGTGAGGTTAAAGGAAGCGAAGTTAAACACCAAGTTGAGGGTTTCGTGTTGTGTCTCCCCCCCCCCGCCGGGGCCACCCAGGCGTCTGAGAGCGTCTGCGCTCGCGACGCCGCGGCTCCGGAGACGCGTTGGTCCTCTGGAGATTCTCTCAGAGATTCAAAGACTGGCTTTTTTTTTTTTTTTTTTTACACTAAAAACAAAGAGATAAATCTGACGGTTGTGTTTCCAAAGTCCTGCATCAATCTTTGGCCGACAAACAAATCTTTTAAACCTGGTTCTACTTACAGGAACAAAGTGAGGAGCAACATCTCCAGCGCTGATCCTCAGCGGACGTTTTTCATTCTTTTAACAGGTTTTTTGGAAGAAGAATCACAGATCCTCAAAGAAGGGAGTTATTAGAAGTTATTACTGAAGTCCATGTGTCGCTCGTCCACATACCTGTACCCGTTTTTCATGGTCTAACATGAGTCTTGAAGCCGGACAGAATACAGGTCGTATCACCCAGCATGCTCTTGGGTGTGAGTGGAAGCAAATCTCTGAAGCCAGGTTCCAAAATCATTTTTCCTAAATTAAGGTATCTTATATTAGTTAGTGATGAACCTTGAAGGTCTTAAAGGGGCTACATGTGAGTTTTCTCTGCTGCCAAACGTGGTTTCTTGTCGGTGGGTGGTGGAGGTTATAATACGTCGTCTGAGCTGCGCTACGTCTTCGCTATCAGGAAGCAACGAGACGGGCCGGGGCTAGCTCGTTAGCATCTTTAGATTGGAGGCTACAGTGATTATGTATCAGAAAGCAGTGAAACCGACTGGAGCTAACATGTTAGCATGCTAACTTCAGTAGAAGAATAGAGTTAACGTTAGCGTTGCTTTCCACCTCTGGAGACAGCTGTTGATGGGTAGAGGCTAGAAGCTGAACTCAAAACGTTTCTTTTATACTGCTAAATAAACCGCTGTTAATGCTAACGTTAGCTACGTAGCAATAGCAAAACGTACAAATAGCTCCTTTAAATAGTTCAGCTCAGATCAGAAAGGGTTAAAGGAACACAGCTCCTTGTTTCAAGTGCGGCTCGGTCAGATTTCTTTCCGTTGGACTCAGCCATGCCGAAACTCTGTCCTATCTGTGCAGACCCTTAAAATAGCCTCGCAGCTCCGTGTCCCAGCTGGCATCAGGCCTCATGATAGTGTCAGATCAGCCTGTGGAATGCAGCCACAAGCTCTCAGACTCAGATTGGATGCTTATCACAGCAGCGTGAGCTCTGAATGGATGCTTATCATGACCGTATCCTGTTGTTGGCTCATGCAGTGACCTTTACGGTATCAGCCTGGGATGCCATCGCAGGGCGAAGTGACTTCGGCCGGATTTTCCCTGGTATTTTTATTTTTTTCACACCTTTATCATCAGACCGACCGACGCTCTGCAGAGTAGAAAATAAGGTAAAAGGCTAAATTAAAAAATGCCAACGGTATCTTACACCATCATGGATCTGAAGAGAGAAGGCCTCTTCTTTGCTGAGTACCTCCAACATGGCCGCTGGGCTGGTTTACACGTCAGCACTTAGAAAGTTTGGTGTTAGTGGTCAAAGGGATTTTTGATAAAGAAAATACTAAATAAATAAATTATTTCAGTGGTTTATCGTCTCAATCCTTCAGTCAAACAGGAAAGGAACAAAATGTAAAGCAACAAAAGTAAAAAATAAAACAATTGAGGTGATTTTAGTTTGAGAAAAACATATTTTATAGTCGTGTTTGTGTCGCGGCGTCCTGCTGAGAAACAAACTGAAAACCTGTTTGAATGTGTGTTTGGAGCCGATGTTGTTCTTATGGTTCTGATGTTGACCTGAACCTGAGCTCTACTGCACAGCCACATGAGAAACATTCACATGATCAGTGCTGTCGTTACAAACCCACACAGAGACATCTTTCTTTCTTCAGACGCCGTCTGTGTCTCAGGCACCAAGAAACTGAGGCATCGAGGAGTTTGTGCTCAGTGTCTTTGGTGCGACGCTTTATTATATTTATTTAACCTGAGCAAATAACTTGCAGTTAAATTAGAAAACAATGGTGCATCTTCATCCCACGAACTGGAGCGAGCTTCTGGTAAATACAACATGTATGAGTCGTGTTGACCCGCATGAA
The DNA here is from genome assembly GCF_002814215.2 of Seriola lalandi dorsalis. Lineage (NCBI taxonomy): Eukaryota > Metazoa > Chordata > Actinopteri > Carangiformes > Carangidae > Seriola > Seriola lalandi. The sequence continues at coordinate 69,917 of NW_019524894.1, read as the reverse complement.
GCATGTGACAACATACGTGTTCATTAAGCTCAGAGAGACAAATAACAGTTAAACTGTAAGTCTGATTTCTGGATTTCTTCAAAGTCTGACTGATGTCATCACTTGAGACTCACCGTGTGTGTGTGTGTGTGTGTGTGTGTGTGTGTGTGTGGCTCTCAGGAATGTGCTGCATTGCCTGACTGTAAGTGTGACCTGTGTTTAACGTAGTTTACAAAAGCCGTGTTGTATTTACGTTTCTCTCAGCGGCTGATGATCTGGACCTTCTGGCTCTGAGACTAACGGCTGTACGTACACATTAATTCATCCGAACATGTACGATACGTTCAACCTGCCGCTTGCTGCTCTCCGCTGGTCTGTGAAGTCGTCCAGGTGAGCGTTCAAGATGTTATATGTTGTCAGTCATTTGCAATCTGCCTCTAGATGTAGCGGTTAGCTGATTAGCTGGCTGTTGGTTGATGTTAGCTAACGGTGTCGTCTCTCGTTCATATTTAATCTTATTTAGCTAAAACTATGAGTCTTAATTATGCAGGTTTAATACTGAGGGTAAATATTGATTGAGGTGGGTTGGTATAATTCAGAAAACTATTTGTACCAGTAGTTTCTACCTACCAAACGTCTGGTTATATAACTTTAACGGGGAGGTGGAGAGGGGGGACAGGTGCGTGCAACAACAGGAAGTCAGTTGTAGTTTTGACGTGTTAGATTCAGTACGACTTAGACTTTATCATTATCACTGATGAACATCCAACCGCTTACTTACTTACCTGTCACAGTTCTGCATCTCAGGTCACCTGCCTCACTTCAGCATTCCCTGTCATCCGGCTCATGGTCAGTCATTTTTCCTGTATTAGCCACGCCCCCCTCACCTGGTCACACAGCTGCACCTGGTCACACTCACCCAGTACACAAACCACAGCCTCCGTATAAATAAACAGTATAAGATACAGCTGCATCTCAAACAGGAAGCATTAATGCTGAATTCATAGTTGATTTTTCCAAAATGTGAAAAAATAAAGGCTGAAAAAAGACGTTTGACTTTGAATCCAGTTTAACCGACTGCAGCTGTAGTTCTCTGAGAAAATAAGCTTTTAGCTTTTTAAATGGATGTTTGATTACAATGGATGAAAATGGGTTTTAGGTGAAGTGCCACTTAGATATTTTCTTAATGGGACAATATCTCAAAGTTACAACCTACTTAAAGCACTTCAGCACTGGTTTTAATATTCAACGTGTCGACTGCCCCTTGGTTTGACTGAGGAGAATTTGGAAGCTCGTCACTCAGGAGAGAAGTTTGGCTGTAAACAACAACAATTCACCACATTATTAATGTTATTATGACGCTTTATTGTATTGAAATACTCTAAAGATAATGATTACTACTTTAAACTGCGCCTAAGATGTAGCTGGCTGCAGAACAGTGGGGTGTGATTCTGTGGCTGGGACATAAATCTGACCATGAGTACTTTGTGGCTGCACAGGTCAGTCCTCCTGTGGGAACAGGGAGATGAGAGACTGGGGGTCAATCTGGGCTAAGCCCTGCTGGTGCCAGTGGACCCCCTGGTTCCCCTGACAGACCCTGAGACAGTGCTGACATCAGACCCGGGTCAAACACGGTCTCAGAGAGACAGACTCTGTTTGCAGGGAGCAACACAAGAGGAAATGGCATCAGGTAAGTTTTCAACTCATGAAAACACCTTTAAACCAAAGTCAGGCAGAGCTCGACAGGAGGCTGAGACGAACGAGTAAAGTGGAAAGTCAAGAGACAATAAAGCAAGTTAGCTAAAAGAAAACAGTAGACAAGCTTTTTCAGCCATGATGCTTTTGGTTTAGTGTGTTTCTTGTTACAGTATATTTTTAATGTGTCTTGTGATCATGTGTCGCTCATTTATTTAGTATGACTTGAAAAAAGGTAGCTAGCTAGATGCTGAGGGACTGACACTATCTTGTTACAGTATATTTTTAATGTGTCTTGTGATCATGTGTCGCTCATTTATTTAGTATGACTTGAAAAAAGGTAGCTAGCTAGATGCTGAGGGACTGACACTAAAACCTGATGTTTCAGTCGTTAGCTTACTACTGAAACATAAAGTTTTGGTGTAGTTAGTTTGTTAGCTTGCTAGCTTAACACCAAAACTAGACATTTGCTAGCTAGCTATGCTAAACTAACTAACTAACTACTTAAATATCAGGTTTTGGTGTCGAGCGAGTCTTTAATTTCAAAGCTGCCATTTTAAAACTGATGAACGAGAGGAGGAAATACAGCGACTGTTACGATAAAACCAGTCAGGATAATTGATTAACAGGGTTAGGATCAATTAGCTGAAATGAAAAATGCCAAACGTTCACTGGTTCCAGTTCCGGGTTGTGATGATTTACTGCTTTTGTTTTTGTTTTATGAGATTAAACCAAACATCAAATCTTTTGGGGTTTTGTGATGGGTTTTATTTCATAGACCAGAAGCTGTTAGCTGCAGACTTTAGCTTGATGCTAATTGTAGAATATTTTCCTTCTGTCTCTGTCACAGTTGTTTCTGCAGCTACTTCCTACATTTCCCAGGACGACTTTTGATCTTTCCAGTCCACAAAGCAGCTTGTGAGAAAACTGACAAATATCAGGTATGACTATGATTTATCCCACACAGGCACATACATTACACTTTACTCTTATTTGTTTGGAGACATCTCTTAATATCATTTTCTAGCGTCTGGTCACTTTTTTCTCATGTGTAGTTCCTGTGAGAGGAATGATAAGCACCGACCGCCTCATGTGGCGACCACTTGAGCGCTGGGAGAGATCTGAGAGTTCACACTCGTCTCAGGGGATTTTGAAACAAACCTGTTGCAGCAGCGGCGTCGACCGGATCCCGGCCGATCAGAGCAGAACTCGGCCCGGCAGAGCTGAGTCCGGTAAAACCTGAGTGCAGGGTTTGGGAGCTGAGGCGCGATCCCAACGCTCCCTGCGCCATTTTCCCATTTCCCGGCTTTTCCATGTCGACTTCGCTCTGCAGCCAACGCTCCTGAGGAAAAACAGACGCCTCCTCTG
>NW_019524894.1:63801-66855 GCF_002814215.2 Seriola lalandi dorsalis | reverse complement strand
CCCCCCCCCCTTTGCCCCTTGGGCTTTTTTTATGGCAGGGCTTCTAACGCATGACCTCTGCCATGCATTAGACTGCATGTACACGTCCATACACAACAAAATAAAACAAGAACAGCATGTGATAAAGCAGGAACTGAGCTTTTGATCGTGCGTATTGTTGCTCTGATCTGTCTGTGAGGGGAGTCCAGCTCCCCAAACCTTCATCTCTGCCAGCTCTCAGCAGCGATAACAGCGTTTTGATTTATTCTCTGCAAAACACATTTGTACTGTAATCCAATCAAACGGCAGCCTCAGAGAGCAAGAAATCATCTTTGCCTTGTGGAGATTTTCATTCAGCTCTTTCCTTACTCCGCTCGTGCTGCCTCGTCTGGACGGCGGCCCCTGTGCATCGTCCGGCTCGCTGTCGCGTTATGCAGGATGACAAGCTGTAATTTGGTGTACACATTTACCTCATTTGCATGAGAAGCATTTGTGCTGCCTGCCGCCGAGCCGAACGAATTACACCGGCGGTTATTCTCAATCTAAATAACGGAGGCTGAATTATGAGCGATGCTGGGAAGTTGGGGAGTAGCTCATTACAGCAGAGCGGCTTTTTGTCAAGTTGTGGCCTCTCTGTTTGGTTGATGCTGCCATCTTGACTCCTAAACAGTCCCTGACATAACCACTGACCAGGTAACAGGCAAATGTGACGGAGAAGCAAAAGGAAAGATCTTCAAAAGCCAAAAATCCAATCTGTACAACACATGGGACTCTCTGACCTCTGACCCTTCATTTGGAAAAACTCCCAGAAATCTCACGAAGAGCAGCAGAACTTATTTGGATTATAGAACTAGAAATGTGATAAACTCTGACAATAAAAGTAAACTAAACTTAAAGATAAGCAGATTTTCAAACAGGATTAATTAAAAATAAACTCCTACGAATGAAAACAGGGACAAAGTTTATTATTACACATGCAAGAAAGCAACGAAACAGATTCATCACTGAGATCTGAGACTCATTTTGGGGAAATGTGCAACATTTTTGGGAAGATCCAAAAGTTTCAGGATTTCACCAACTCGGAAAAATCAATTAACAGGCTTTGATCAATCAACATGAAAGAGGAAGGATTCGGCCTGAGATGTCGCACGTACACAGACAAATAACGTAAAGCTAAAATTTAAAAACAGAAACTTTTGTGGAACGTTAATGTATTTAAAGCTGAATTTTATTGTTTTAATTTAACACTGTGTCTCTGGCTCATTTCTGTACAAACTTTCTACATGAATTTCTCCAGACACAAAGTCCTTCCTCCGTCCTGACTGTATTATTTTAATTATTATTATTATTATCACCACACATTCAGAATGAGACAGGCAGCTCATCTAAAACTCAGACAGTAAAGTGTGTTTGAATGACAGAGCGGCGGTGGACGCTTCACGCCACCAACTGAATGCCGAGTCCTAACAACAGGAAGCTGAGGAGAGTGAGGACGGTTGAAAACGATGCACCAGATAAAATCAGCGAGGCGGCGCTCGACGTGAACCCTGACAAATCTACGTTAAGTTTGTTTTGTCCTTCAGAAAAGAAAAAGAAAAACAGATGCTCAGCTGTTTGGATAATATCGTCTGCACACACGAAGCGCGGCGATGTGATGAATGCTCCAGTCTTGACATGTATGAACCTCAAACGTGCGTGTGCCTGGTACACTTTAAAATCTAAACTCAACTTTGCCCCCGTCAGTTTGTCTAGTTACATTTTTTTTTTTGCGGCAGCTTGTTTCTGGGTCGACTACGACAAGACGGACTGCAGAGGACACTCACTAATTTACTATTGTTAGTTTTATTTATTTACTTTGCTTTTTGCTCGTATTTGTTTATTTGTATTAAATAGCGTTGGTTTAAAAAAACACTACCACCTAACTGCAAAACTGCACATTACAACAGGTTCATAAAATAAAAATGAAATTCTAACACCAAATAACTGTAGAAGGACTGAGACGCTGAAGGTCTGTTGTTCTTCCAGCGCAGAGGTCGTGTCCTCTGATGTTTCCTGAGGGTTAATGACGGAGCGATTCACATGTTGAGTTTCTCAAAGCTGATTCTCGTATGATGTTTAAACATGTGCAAAAGTTTTTAAGGCAAAAACTAAATTTAAAAGTATGAAATAAAAGTTATTCTCCACCAGAGACACTGTCCACTTTGGTTTCAGACTCATGACCTCAGTGTTTCTAAAGTCCTGGTTCCAGCCCGCCTGCCTCGTATCAGCTGGTGAATCACGCACGAGGAATGAAATACGCAGCTTTAAAAAATGTGTCAGAGAATCAAACCTCGAATGAAGAGTTGCGGATGTTTGTCGGCTGAACCGCACGAACCGCAGGGATCACTTCATGTCCTCTGCTACAAAACCGCCGTCCCGTCGTCCCGTCGTCCCGTCGCCCCGCCGTCCCAGTCCCCGAGACGTTTCATCAGTTAACATGGTGAAGAAAACTGTTAATGTCGAAGAAGCCCGAGGTTTGCTTCGGGTTGTTTGGTTTAGGATTAAAGTTAAGTCGTTGTTTCTTAAACATTCTTGTGCAGACATAACTGAGATCTGTGCACCGCGTCTGCTCATGTATTCCTCTTCAGTCTGTCAGAGTCTGTCTGCCGTGTGTCATTTTATAAATCTTTAAACTTATACTCGATTCATCATGTCAACTCCAGGACTGTGATCAATGTATAAATTATCTCACTTTACATTTTTTTCTGCTCGTGTCAATAATGTTTCTGGAGAACTGAAGGACTTTCAGGACCACAATCCTAAAGCCACATTTTCAGGACCCTAGTTTCTCGCTACAGCAAAACTTAAAGGTCTCCTCCGATCTGAAGGTCTGTGTCCATGTGTAGTGTGATTATAGATTATAGATCAGCTCTAGCTTCTATATTAATACTGTGAAAGTATCAAAGCCTCAGTCCACAGAGAAATGCACACAGCCTGTATTCAGAAACTGAGCCTTAAAACCAGCCGTCAGGACTTCTGGAACTTTGTGATGTCACAACAAAGCAGTCACCAAGCCCCGCCCACCTGGACCCACCA
>NW_019524894.1:59546-63781 GCF_002814215.2 Seriola lalandi dorsalis | reverse complement strand
TTTATTGGATCACTCAGAAAACAGTCAGCCAATCAGAAGAGAGGCTCAGAGCCTCCTCTCTTCTGATTGGCTCACCGACCTGTTGTTACTAGAGCTGCAGAGAGAAGCCTGAGAGAGGAGATGTGAAACTACACTGAGATGGTTTTTGGTTCTTAACATCACAAATATATCTTCTTATGGATCAACACTTAATAATAAAACATAATAATAATAATAACAACAACATAATAAAACACAAGAGAAGAAAAGTGTGATTAAAAACTGGGGTCCTAGAAATTGAACCCTGGGACCAGGAACCTGAGACCTGAAGCTGCAGAGACATGATGATCCTGATGTGTGTTTTTAACGCAGTCTCACGTCAGTTTGTGTCCAGGAACACAAAATATAATCTACTGATTTTATGAATCTGGACAGTAACTCTTTATTTTCTGTCACAAAAACTGTAAGTGAAGAACAGGAATCACAAAATTAAATTTCTTTCACTCTCTGAACGAACCCCACATTGACTGACACAAAATAAATGGACGGACTCGTGTGGTGGATAAAACCAACAGATTATTTCACGCACCTGGACACGAGCTGACATCGCCTTTTAAATCTAATTAACCCTGATTGGAGGAAGCTGATGTGGAGCTGCCTCGCATCACGCTGCCACAGCTCGTTATCTCACTCTGGATACTGATGACCTGGTGTCTCAGTGAGCAGGGGGTTTTTCTTACTGGCTCAGATTTAGTGCAGCGACTTCTTCTTTGTTGGTGTCTTCTTCTTCTTCGCTGTGAACGGATGCAAATGGAGGTGTGTGCGTTTCGGCCGCCTGCGTGTGAAAGCGTCTCCTCCCTGTTGAGCCCCCTCGTGAGAGCTGAGCGTTATATATCGTTTATTTGTGAGGAGGGTTACATGGTTCTGCAGCCTATAATCCATTCTCAGTTTTAAACACACCCCTCCTCCTCAAATCTACGGCCTGTCGCCAAAGGCCCGAACTCTGAACCTGCGGGCTTCCCTCCGCTTGTGAGAACTAACCAACAATCTGACCCCCCCTCCCGGAACAATTCGCCCGCCCCCGCCAGGCTGCGGTGGAGATGGAGCGCGTTGTTTTACAGCGTGATCTGTCTTGTATGTCTCAGGCCAAATCCTATTTTTACAGCTTGCTTATACATTCCTGCTGCAAATGGTTTACATACCGAGGCCGGGAGCCGTCCTAAATCAGCTGGCAGCTCCGTGCAGCTGGGACAAGGTGGAAACCTTGTCATCAGCCCGCCGCACCGGCGATTAATGAACCCCAAATTAAGATAATAACATCTCGGTCTGACCCGGGCCGCCAGATTACATCACTTCCACGGAAATTCAATTTCGACTCTTGTCGCTCTCAGTCACCGCCGTATTTACCCACCTTGTTTTTTTTCTCTGAGATTTATTTTGAAAGGAGGAGGGGGGTGGGGGGGGGGTGCCCATTCATGAAATCGGTGTTTCTCATTCTTGTAGGGTCCTTCAGCGCCGTTCAAACGCCGCTCAGTGAGAGTGGAGAGGCTGTATAATGAGCAGAGGAGTTAGAGGGTGATGACTCTGCCATTCAGGGGCCGAGCACAATCTGCAGCAGTGTTAGGGGCCGGGGCCCTCGAGTGCAGCCACACAAATCCTCTGTTACCTACTCTGTTTTAAAACCTTGTTTCGTTCATGTTAGCAGCTCATAAATGGCCGCCCACCGCCTCAGCAAAAACAAGCTTCAGTTTAATGCGGTGCAGTCTGCTGCCGCCGCTCTAATCACTCCTCTGGATTTTTTTAATAGTTGAGGCTTTGGTTTGATAAGAGGTGACGCTGAGGGCAGGCAGTGATTCATTTAATGGCCACAGCTGGAGGAAGAAAACAGCTGGAAGTAAAAACTAATTTCAATAACGTGTGTGAAATGTGATGTTTCGTTTTATTATCTTTTACTGTAAAACTTCCTTCGTGGTTTGTGAGTAATGCAGCATAAATGTGCGTGGATCAGCATGTAAATGGGGTCTCCCGGTCACAGGCCCAGGGGCCTCCCAGCCCAGAGCCTCAGTGTGAATCGTCCATGTCATGGTCCTGGTCTGTGTCACAATCTAGTTTAATTACATTTTATTTTAAATCAAATTACTTTATTCTTAGTGTTTCTACAGTGTAAGGTCGAATTAATCCACAATAATGAACATAAACCTCGACAGTCAGGCCGGATTATGTTTTTATTTTATATTCGTAGATAAGTTTTTATTACTTCTTTTATTTTTCAAGCCTCAACGTCCGAATATCGTCTGTAATTTTGTATTTTTCCCAACATTAAATCCCGAGGTTAAGTCACTGCGTTCACACACAACACAGTAAGACATGATAGATCATGTCGAACTGTTTATGTCGCTGTTAAAGTGTTATCTGTTTGTCCATCCTCCCTCTCACTCCTCACACTCCCTCCTGCTTCACTGACGTCAGGAGAAAAAAAGAAGTTGAATTTTACATTTATATATATATTTTTTTTTTTTTTCTTTCACCCCCTCCTCCCGGGTCTCTACATCCTCGCCTCGCTTCCAGAGGAATTGCCTTTTTCTTGCATGTGGGAGAAAAGAAAAGAAAGAAAAAAAAGTTCTTAAAAGTCTTATGAGTGAAAAGGATGTTACCTCATTAAAGAAGAGGCCATAAATCTGTCTCCCTCCTCAGCAGCACCGCTGCACATCTGGCCGTTCGCTCCAGCCACTCATTGTTGCTCATTCTCGCTGAGCCCTGCTCGGGATTTATGGTCGGCTCTGCTCGTGTCACATGTTGTTTAGTCCAGCGCTCCCCTATCAGTGATCTCATGCTGATACCGTCCCGTCTGATGTTTTGGGATTTCTGCTGAAGTGTAGTTACGCCGCGCATCGAGACGCTCTTTGACTTTGTGCAACGTGCTGAAGGTGTGAACCGCTGCCGTCTCCGCCGATTAAGCGGGAAGAAACTTGGACGAATAAATATTCAGAGAGGAAATAAAATGTCACTCCTGGTGTTTTCTTCGATGTAAAATTTCTTCCTGTATTTTCTGAAATTGCTGTAAAATATTAGATTTTAAAAATGACGTTACGGCAACAAAACAAGTCTTTTGTTTGGTTTTAACTGTTAAAGCTTCAACTTACATGAAATGACTTTGTTTAAATACTGATAATATCACTCGTAAGTTTCTGTGGCGGAAACAGAAAAGTCAGGGCAATTTCAGCACCTGAAATCACATTCGTTCACGTTCAAGTGACGAAGCCTTCACTGACTGTAGGAATCGTCAGTTCATCTGAACGTCTTGTTGAATTGCTTTAGAAACCTCCTTCCTCCCGCTCCTTCTCCAACGCCGTATCAGATCAGACAGATCTGTCCGATTCGTTTCTCTTAACTTTTCACAAACTGATGATCCGACATTCACACCGACGCCACGACGAACATGTTGCCAACGGCTTTGATCGCAGCCGTGGCCGGAGAGCACGTCCTGCAAACCAGTTCTTACAAAGCGTTTTATTAAGAAGGAAGACGAGTGAAAACTAGTATCTTAAAACCTTAACCAGGACCTTTTCATGAAACCCAATCAGGTCGCATTTCTACCTGAAACCGAACCATGTGACCATCGTTATGTTAAACAGATAGAAGCCGTTCAGACACGTGTCTTTCTGGAGAAGAAACATCGCGTTTTGTCTTTTATTTTGGAAGACATGTTGTAAATGTGATGAAATACGGCTTTAATTTTATTTAAACAAGTTCAAACTTCCCACACAGTCTTAGTGTCTTGTAGCGCTGCATGTACAGTGCAGTAAATCCTACATTCAAACCATCACATACATAAATTTCAGTAAATTCTAAGTAGTCTTAGCCAACGTGATTTATCCTCAGTATAAACCTTTACCTACGTCTTCTGTGTGTTGCACAGAAATAAAACTTTTCTAAATCTAAAATGACACAGACCTCACCGTTCCTCAGCGCTTTACCTTTTTCTTTCACTGCTTCATGACCGAATGTGGACGAGCCTTCTGGGCAGACGCGCATCCACTCCCTTCTCCCACGGTCTCTCACAGCCAATAGATCAGTGTACGAGCGAAGCCGTGACGTCGGGTCATGATATACTGTGACTCGACTTTAAGTGTGTGTACAGGTCGGAATCTCTCTGTACGTGTAGACAGAAGCACTGAGGCCACGGGCTGACACGCAACGCCAGACGCTTCCAATTACATCTGTGTAACTGTCGGGGGGGGGGGGGGGGGGGGGGC
>NW_019524894.1:57624-59526 GCF_002814215.2 Seriola lalandi dorsalis | reverse complement strand
GCCCCCCCCCCCCCCCGACCCAAAACAACGAGTGGCACAGAGCAGGCGAGGCCGCCGCCGCGGTCTGGACCAGACCCGGTTTCTTGACGCTCGTCCATGTCTCAGCTTCTGTTGTATCGTCACGGAGCGTCGCTATGGAGGACCAGGGGTGTCATGGGAAAAGTAATGAAGCGTTTCCTCAATTTCATTTTTATTCTTCAGGAATTGTTAAAAGAATTTTTAAAAATGAACAATTAATCCATCAATATATACGTAAGATTTAAAAATGGATTAACGGAAACAGCATAAAAACAGGACACAGCTGGATTTCATCTTCGATTTCCATTGTTTTCCAGCTGCTTTTCCTTTTCCTGTTAGCATCGATTAGCTCAGTCAATTAGCTTCTCCCATCATCCTCTCTGTGACCTTCAGTGCTGGTAAAAACCCACTGGGTTAGCTCTCCAACCAATCAGAGAGCTTCTTACGTCCCACGGCCAGTTGTTGAGCCTGGTTTTACAGCACTGGAGGCCCAGAGCGTCGCAGAGAAGCTAAATGACTAAACTAATTGATTAGCTGATTAGTGAAAGGAAAAGCAGCTGGAGAAATTAAATCCACATTTTGGATGTTTGCACTTTAGTTTCTTTTTTCCTCCTGAAGAAAAAACATGTTTTCAGGTTTTATCCCATTAAAAGTGACTTTATTTCTTGCAATATTATTATTTTTACTGAAAAACATGAATTAAGATGCATTCAGTAACAACGCTTGTGATTCAGAGGGGAATTTCTAGGCGACAGGTGGTTTTGGACATTAGCAGTGATAAGACAGTTGCTTCTTTTGGCTTTTATATTAATTATTCAGGATAGGAGTTAGTTTTTTTGGCATTTGCTCTGGTTGAGACTGAGATTACAGCAGAGAGAGAGAGAGAGAGAGAGAGAGAGAGAGACAGGAAACATGGAGGGAGATAAAGGGAGGTCACATGGCTCATTTCCCAGTTCACTGGATGAACCAGAATCTTTTAATTCCCGAGGTTTTAATAGAAGTGCAGTGTGGACTGGACCGGTTGGGTGGTGTTCAGATGCTGGAAGCATTTCAGTAACTGAGGTGAGTCCAGATCCAGACGAACTCCAGCTGTGACGGCTTTTATTACTGAAGCTCGTCTGAACTCAGCCGCAAACAAAATCTCATTTTTAAAAATGTTTTCACCCGAACTTTCAGCTGCTTCAAATTTAGTTTTAAATAAGTTTTTTCTTCTTCACACAGGTGAACGTACACCTGAGGTGAAAGATGCTGTGGAGTCTGAGGAGACGTCTTAAAATGGCGGCCGTTCCCTCCTGATAGTAAATCAATAGAGAAACGCATGACTGGTGGTTTGGCCCTTTAATCTCTAACAGCTCCTCGTTACGTCTGTCAGAGGAACCAGCTCCTCGGCCCGGACGCTGCTGTAATTACATCACGCGGCGAGCGAGCACCTCCGAGCTCAAACAGCCCACACTCATCCTGTCAGCTGCGCCGCTCTGCGCCATCAGCTGAGCCTCGGCCGCCGCCGCTGCTGCCGCCGCCGCCTGCAACGCGCCGCGAGCTTCAAAGCCGCTGCTCGTCTGGCTCACGCCAAAACCAGTTACGGTGGTGGAGAGCAGACCGCCGCCACACAAAGGAAGCTTTGCTTTAATGTTATCAGAGACTGATCCACGTCTGTGTGGCGCTGTAATGATGCTGTATTTCCCTGCCTGCCTGACAATGGGCCTTATGGCTTTTATAAACGGGGCCCTAATACAACTATACTCCATTAGAGGGCCACTTTTATTACGTTTCCAGCCCTGGAGAAGCCCATTCATCTGCTCAGAGATGGATTGCTCTTGTGTTTTGTGATCATCAAGATGAATGAGTTTAGGTTTCCCTCTGGCGCTGGTGTTTGGGGGAGGG
>NW_019524894.1:54305-57604 GCF_002814215.2 Seriola lalandi dorsalis | reverse complement strand
GGGGGGGGTGGGGTGGATGGTGCCTGCATTACAGTATCTCTGTAGAATCAGGAGGGCATAAACACTGATTATATTTTATTCATTTGGTTAACAAAAAAAAAAAAAATCACTTTACCTCATGTAGCCCAGGGAGCTGGATGTTTATCTGTTCGTGTTCGGTCGTTTCTGATGCGTAAGTTGCTCTTAAAGCTGCAGTTTTAATTAATTTTAGCTGAACTCGCCGTGTTGTCTCTGGTTCATGTTGCACCACAGAGCCGCAGGGTGAGTCTGCAACATAAACCCTCATAAATCTACAAACCTTATGTACATGTACTTCACTTCATGTGAGCCCTCGAGCACGAAGAGGGACGTGAAATATTGTCTCAAGTTGGTTATAAGTTAATTCAATAATTCAAACACAAACAGAAATATGACGATGTTAGAAAGAGTTTCCTGAATTAACTGAAGCGAATTATTCAAATGTAAATTTCATCATTTTGCATCACTGTGCACCTTTTGTAATTCCACCTGGCGTCTTTGCCGCAGCTTCTGTCTTATAATTTAATTTAATTTAAAGTCATGTCTGCGACACAGATGAGATCGTTATCACCATGGGGATAAAAGGCAGCACATCCTGCGTCTTCAGTGATTGGTGGCGAGAAGTGTGTGGCGCTCCCTCGGACATCTGAGGACAGGCCGACAGTTATCTGCGGCACTGCTCCGAACGTAAACCCTAAACTCTTTTATCAGCTCGGGGTTCGGACATTCCTCCTCGGCCGTCTGCGTGTTGTTCGCCGTGTCGTGTTTATTTGAGACGGAGTTGTAAAAGATGGTACAAAACCGCCCAGGTGCGGGGTCAGAGCGCTGCCGAGGCTTTGATGAGCCGCCGTAACTGCAGCGCCCCCCCCCCCTCCACCAGCCAGAACCTCAATCTAAATGGGGGCTTTGATGTGGCTGGATGGTGCCTGTTGTTATTGTTTGTTTTAGGACCCCCCCCCCAAAACACACACACACACACACACACACACACACTCCTCTTGGTGCATCACACAGATTGTAATATCATGTTTGCTTCTTCTTGTTATTTCATTTAATAAAAAAACACTTTTTCTTTTTAATTCCAGAGCTGATCTCCATCTTTTCTTCTTCTTTTCTTTTGCTCTCCTCAGCGCAGCCAGACTCTCCCTGATAAGGATGATGGATGGGGCAGAACTCTGGCTCCAGCCGAGCCCGGCAGCTTCCTGGGAGCTGAGAGATACTGAGGGGGGGGCGGTGGGGAGGTGTGTGTCGGGAAGGGGTGGGGGTTGCACGCCTTGTGCCCTGTACTGCCCATACAGGGGGACTGCCAAATAAAATAATACCACGAAGGGTGTGTCACTCCGCTGAGTCCGAGGTGAGAGCGAGCCATGACTTGGATTCTCCTGACACGGAGGTCGACTTTTACGTTTTATTCTGCTTGAGAAAAATTCAAACAATAAGGTTTTATTTAAAATGCAAGTGCAAAATATTTAGTCAGATTTGTGTTTTCTGTTGTCTGTGCAAAACATCCAGTTACATCCAGTACAGATTCATGCAGCTGCATAAATGAAAATATAATAAAACATTGGGACTTTTTCTTTTGTAATATGATGATTGTAATCTAAAACATGTTGTTGTTTTATTGTATAATGTACGTATGATCATGATCCACGCAGAAAACATGAGGAAATAGAAACGTATATTTCAGTCCCACTAGGCCCTTTACCAGATTTAGTGCTAATGTCATTAAGTTCTATGCGTTTACACTGATTTTCACATTAATCTAATTATCACATCTAATTAACAAATAGAAAAGGCTTTTTTTGTAGAGCACATTGAGCTGGACTTGTGTCAAATTTCAAGTCAATCAGACACAAACTTTGGATCCCTAAAGGAGCTATCTGTATATTTTGCTATCGCTACATGGCTAACATTAGCATTAGCAGCTGTTTACTTACCAATGTGGAAGAAATGCAAGTTTAGCATCAAACGTCATTCCTTTACTGACCAACAGCTGTCTCCAGATGTGGAAACAAACGTTAACTCTCAATCACATCTTTTCTTCTATTGAAGTTAGCATGCTAACCAGCTAGCCGCGGCTCACCTCCTCACTTTCTGATGGCGACACAGCTGCTTATAACCTCCTGTCTTGTAAATACAACAAAGTTTGAAGCTCCTGTCAAGCGACAATCAACACCACCACCCTTCAACTACAGCGCCACCACCTGGCCGAATTGAGCTCATGCTTCTTGGGAAGCAGATGCGCATGATTTCCAGTCATTGTGCCGAATTTCATGTTTGTAGCTGGTTCCAGCTCACAGGAGTCTGGCAGAAAAACAACAATAACAATATTAAACCTGATATTTGTGGTTTCAAAAGACCCAGACGGAGCGGCCAAGATGATTCGCTCCTTATCAGAAACAATTTTAACACTTAGCATTTTCAACAGCTGCATGTTCATCTGTTTATATCTTTAAATCCATGAACTCAGGCCTCAGCATGTGCAAATAAATAAAGGATTCCTGAAAATGAGTCTTTAATTATTTCTTTTTAAGCTTGTATCTTTGTCCTCCCTTAATTTCTGTGTAATATTTTAATGATGTTTTGTGCACTGTGGCCTTCAGAGGCGCCGTGAAGAACTCTCGTCTCCTACTGTAACTGTGGCGTTCGACCTCCCGGCCACACGGGATAAACCGCGATTACAGTAATGATTTGTTTTGGTTTCAGGAAGACACCAAAAAGTCTGATGGTTGTGTTTACATCCCGAGCGAAGGCAGGCATTTGTTTTCATTATGAATCGGACAAAGATAGTGTTTCCCACAGACGTGTGCGCTTTCTAAAATAAATTTCAACCAACTTTCCACAGCTCTATCTTGTGCCGCCAGGATTAAGGGTCTGCGGAGACGGCGGGCTGCGAGACGCGTTGACCTGATGTCCTATCTTGGCATGATCAGAAACATCGGCGGGCGGGAGGCTGGCAGCTCCAACCTTTAAACATAATCTGTTTTTAAAGAGTGTGTGTTCATGTCTTTGTCTCTGTCCCCACACACACACACACACACACACACACACACACACACACACCTCAGCTCTGTCACCTCCAGAGATACAGCCAAAGGACAACTTTTATTTCCCAGAATTCCTCCATTCCCCCATAAGGTGTGCGCTCGCGGCTCACGGTGATGATTTAAGGGTGTTTATCGCAGCTCGCTTAAACATTTACTTTTCAGTACAAGGTGAAGCGCGGAAGAAAAATGTCTCCGCGGGGTTCAGCCTCTGCAGGATTTAACACCGTGCCCCCC
>NW_019524894.1:53854-53918 GCF_002814215.2 Seriola lalandi dorsalis | reverse complement strand
ACTCCTTCTCCTGCGTTAAGCTTCGATAACATGCAACACCTTGAGCTTTTTAAGAGGTTGCACT
>NW_019524894.1:51900-53227 GCF_002814215.2 Seriola lalandi dorsalis | reverse complement strand
TGTGTGTCCTATTTGAACACATCCTGTGAAAAACTCAATTTCCTATCATAAATTATTGGTAATTTCTAAACATTTCATTTAATTTAAACAGCTGTTAGGAAGTAGTTTAAGGGTTAAAGTTCAGTTATTTTTAGGTTAATGTAAAGTTCTACGTCATGTTCATGTTCGCAGCTCAGTGAATGAATTCATAAATGTCATTTTCTAAAGTTAGTTTCTGATCAAAATGAGACGGAGGATTTTCACTGTTCCTGTTACCGCTGTATCACAAAGCGTGGCTCCTGTCGCCTAGCAACCCTTGACAACATGTACGTTTATTTTACTCACTTTTTGGTTTAAGGTCCTTGGTGTTAACAGCTGTACCGTTAGCTGTGTATCAGTGTAATCCTCCTTTACCTGAGCGCAATGAATCTTGGGATACGTTGGGCCGTCAAAGATCGAGAGCCTTCGCGGTTCAGGGAAGGAAGGACGCATTCGAAGGAGCCAATGGGACACGTCGTGCCGCCGTGACGCGACCTGTCTTCAGACGCTCGTTACCTGATGTGAAGCCGCCGCAGGAAGGTTTGTGTTGACACAACATTTAGCATGTTAGCATTGAAGAATCGAACGTGTTCATAGTTTAGCTTGTTGCCGTTCTAACATTGTTTATGTTCATATTAACTTACATAATTATGAATTACTACAAGATCAGGCTTCATGAGTTTACGACAGGGAACCTTCACAATCAGAATATGTAAGAGACACACGACACTGCCTGAACTATGTTTTATATCAACATAAAAAGGAATTTGTTTTTAATTAACTTTTAATTAATTCCTCACCAGAGTCCAGCAGCTCGTCCTCACAGCATCGACCACGTCCATCACGTCCATGAACCGCGGCCCAGGCAGATTAGCAGCGTATAAACATAACTTCTAGTAGACTAGATTGCATATAAATTTACTTTCATGTAAATGACGTCAGAGATATGGCTTGTTATTGTCTGAGCCGCCTGTTGACTCTTGATCAATTAGAGACGCATTACATTTACTGTCGGTGGCTAATGAGGTCAGCGGCGGTTCAGACCGTCAGACTGCACGAGCGCCCTGCAAACACATATCTGATTACACAGGTCGGTATTGGCTCCGTAATTGATGAATTGATATTAATCCAACTGTTCCTCCTCGACCGGCTGTGTGTGTGTGTGTGTGTGTGTGTGTGTGTGTGTGTGTGTGTGTGTGTGAACAGCGACAGACATGGCGTCCGCTGACAGCCTGGCTCGGTCTTATCTGCACTGCAGGAGTGACGTTAGAGAGCCAGAGGGGGAGGAGGGGGTGAGAGAGAGGTAGAG
>NW_019524894.1:47989-51047 GCF_002814215.2 Seriola lalandi dorsalis | reverse complement strand
TTGGTTGTGATTGAGATTTAGATGTTATTTCATGTTGTAATCTTCCAATTAACCACCAAAGAAGAACAGCCTGCTAAACCCACTGTTTTTGCATTTTCCTGTATGAAAAGCGGGGAAACGATCATCTGTCCCCAGGTCACTGCAAGAAGACATGACCATGAAGGCCTCACCTCCAGGAAACAAGATCACTCCTCGCGCAAGAAGAAAAGACGAGACTGTCCTCCTGCTCCTGGGGAAAGAAATAGTTAAAGGGAAGACGAGTAGAAAGAAGAGCTGGCGGAGACGCTGAATGGCACAAAGGTTAGAGGAGGTGATTCAAGACGGAGAGATGACAAGGGAGGAGGAGGAGGAGGAGGAGGAGATGAGGTAAGAGAGTCGTGGGAGAGAGAGTGAGAGAGAGAGAGTATACAGGTCTTCAGTGAACCTCTGCAGGTGACCAGGTGGAATTACAAAAACAATCCACCACTTTTCTTCCTGTCTGAAGTTACTCTAGTGAAGGTGGGAGGAAATTAAATAATGGATGAATTATCAAGACTCATATATTTCTCAAATGATAAAAAAACGTGACCAAACAACTTTTTTCACCTGAGGTTCAAAACACAAATCATGCTCCAAAATGACTTGATGTAGTTTGTTAACGGAGCGAGGTGTTTGTTATGAGTTGTACTCAGGAGGAAGTTGTCAATATGAGTTGCGGAGGGTTGCCACGTTGGAACGGTCGTCAGGTCCAATTGGTCGATAGAGTTGCGTGTCGTCGGCGTGGCAGCAAATGTGGACATTATATTAACGGAGCATGTTACCTGTTACCTGTTAGATAACCCGGGCCTGAACCAGTTTAAGGTGACATCACTGATTGCCACCCACTGATGTGTGACGTTACGTCCCTACAAACACAAACACACAGCCACGTGACAAACATTCAACTTTAACACAAAAGTTTGTGTTTTATATTTGTCACACCGGGTGAGTTATTCAGGTTTCACCTCAGATGATCTTCTTACTTTTGAAACGGGGATAAGGATCCCGTTAAGACTCGGCTGGTCTGGGTCTGTTACACCCAGCTGTATAAATCTGGGTTTGTTGTCCACAAACAAAACGTGATGAAGTGCGAAACAGAGCTGTGTGTTGTTTTATGGGTTTGTTTAAAAGGACCACAAGACTGTCAGCATGTGGTGATGTGGGACGGGAGACACATGAAGACATGCTGCATTGTGGAATATGCCAATTAACAGACTTACTGTACAGATCTTTTACTGTGAAGGGGATCGGAGTTGTTCTTTACATGTGGTTTCCAGTATATTTAGAAATAATAGGCTTTAGTTATTTTAAGTCGCTGCTACTTGAAAAAGATGGAGAATGGGCAGCGAAAAGTTAAACAAACCAAGACTGAGAACATATTGTGTTATTAAACACACTCGCCATCCTGAGCCATCGCTCTCCTCGAACATGAGCAGAACATCTGGCTCTCCGCCGCCGGCTGTGGACGCTGGACAGAGCTCAGCAAGCGTCTCCTGTGTGATTTGGACGAGGTCGAGAACGAAATGCGATTTATAATCTGCTGTCCATCTTATCGTGATCTTAAACTTGATAAAAATCTGCAGGATACGACATGAATACAGATTACAGCACGTGTTCGCAGAGGAGACGTTTGCTCATTTTGAAACAGCAGATATGTTTTTGCAGGAAACATGATAAAGTTTCTGTTACGTAATAAAGAAACTTTAGTTTATATATATATATATATATATATATATATACCTTATACATTCACATAATATCTTTTACATCAGTCGACTGATTGAAAGACTAATATCAGTCAGTCAGAATGTCTTTGAGGATTTATGCAACATTAACTTTAGTTGTAATTGTCTTACATCTGCATTATTTATGCAGGATAACAAACTAAAAGAATAAACGATTTGACCAACATGCTGTTTTATTTTGAAGTGTACATTTCTATGCCATAAATAAAAATATATATGTTTCTATATTGTGTGGACAAATATGTCAACAAGTCAAATTTTGGTCTTAAATAAACTAAATTAAATCTTGGCTTTATAAGGCAGAACTGCACTGAATGAACTGCCACTGACGTTCATGGTTCCTAGAGGATGAATCCTAATGAGGTTATTGAAAATAAACAAACTGTTTCTTTTCTCTTTAATTAATTAAATATATCTGTTTATTGCAAATTAGAGTATGTTGTCATGCCAACATGTAAAACAATCATGGTGAACATTATATACCTGTTACATGCACAGCAGTGTGATGCTAGTGTTCAGCTCAGTTTTAGCATCTTCGATCTATTCATCTGCTTCCCTTCGCTGCTCCCGGTTTCTCCCACGATGCATCACTGTCGTTGGATCGGATCCGCGGTGATACGCTGTGCTTGTTTATAAGAAACGATTATAAAAAAAAAAGGAGTGAGACGTCACAAAATGGAAGAGTTGCGAAAGAAGAAACTGCTTTCATACCTCTGAGCCAGTTCCCAACAAAGTCAGTGGTCAAATAACCAAAAAAAAAACAAGCTCTCCACCAGTGGTTGAATTAATCTTCCTGAGATGCAGAGATGTGAGTTTGGCAAAAAAAAATGTAGATTGTGAAACGAGCTCCAGATTACGGCTCATTAGAGCGGGAGGAGGAAGTCTGTGCAGCAGCAGCAGCAGCCACTTGTTTCTGTTTATTTCAGCTTCGTGATGTTTTGCCCGATGAGACAAACATCAAAGAGGAGACGGACGTCTGAGACGGACTCTTGTTGCTTTTTCGTTCATGTTTCTTTCATTTTTTCTTCTTCACTATCTCCGTAACTCGGGGGGGAACATGGAAGCCGTGTGACCCTGGATGATTTATCAAGACATTTCTCTCTCTCTCTCTCTCTCTCTCTCTCTCTCCAGTTAAAGTAAATGACTGGTATGTGGAGAGACTCTGGAGAGCCCCCACTCGCGAGCTATTAGCCCCCCCCCACCCCCTCCGCCTCCCCCTGTGGAGAAAGGAAGATAAAGGAAAATTGAAAATGAAGAGGAAAGGGAGGGAGAGAGAGAGACATCTCCATATCCAC
>NW_019524894.1:45892-47745 GCF_002814215.2 Seriola lalandi dorsalis | reverse complement strand
TGGTTCATATTCAGTCCCACGGACCGTCTCAGATCTGCTCTCCTCTCGGGGGGCCCCCCCCCCCCCCCCCCCCGAAATCTTCATTTAAGGCAGATTAATTAAAGAGCTCGGTGCCAATTAAACACACGGAAAAAGGGAAAAGAAAGTTCATGATGGACTCTCTCAAACTCTTCACTTTTTTTGGGAGCCACTTTACGTATTTCCCCCCGGGGAGCAACTAAGTGTTATTTTATCTTATCTTATCCGGGGGGGGGGGGCAGCAAAACTATCCAGTCTGAAGCAAACCCTCATACTTAAACAACTTTTTTTTTCTTTCGTGGTCTTGCAAAAACAACCGATATGACCCGAGTGTGAAAGTTCATTTTTGGGCTTGTCCAAATAATATTTGTTCAAGTTCTACCTGCTGCATTTTTCCACTGGTGCGTCTCATGATTTTCATCATGAAGCGGAGATTTCTACGTCCTAATGGGACTTAAATATAAAAACTCAGGCCAGAGAGACTTCTGTACTTAGGTCATGTGATGAAAACTGGATGTGGTGGAAAGCTCTGGAAGAAGCTAGTAAGTGGACCTTGAGTTAAGCCTATTTTTGTGAAACATCCTGCATGACTGTTAACAAGCTAACTCTCCGCAGTTAGCAGCTAGTTAGCATGGCTAGCATAGCCCTGCTGTGGTGCTGCTGGTGTAGCAGCACATGGTGGGCAGGTGACACCTGTGTTACCTGTGACCCTGGAGCGAATGGTGACTGTACAATCTGTTTCATTTCCTGTTTTATTTTGTAATTACTTCCCTTGTGTGTGTTGTGGTTGTTTTACTTCCTGTCTTTGTCCTGTTTTACCTCCTTGTTGATTATCTGCCCCGCCCTCATGTGTTTCACCTGTGTTCAATCACCCTCGTGTCTCTGCGCTTCCCTTCGTCTTCGATGTTTCCTCGCGTCTCTTACTCCTGGTTTTGTATTTCCTGGTTTTTTACTTCCCATCAGCTTTGTTTTTGACTTTCTGAAAAGGCTGACAAGTTTCTAAGTTAAACATAAAACCTGACACTTAGTGGTTTTTGTTCAGTGACAGTGGCTTTAGAAAAACAACCGACAGCAGTGTTTTCTGAAAGAAGAGAAAAAGTACGGTGGCCCTGAGCGGTCAACGCACTGCAACTTAAGAAAACACAAACAAATTCAGAAAACATTTGACAAACACATGAGCTGCAAATACTCACAACACAGCAGAGTGTTTCCAGGGGGACACTAAGAAGTGACGAACCAGGCGGGCTTGTTTGTTGTTGTTGGTTTTCCTAAGCTACGGTGCGATGAACCTTCAGGGCCGCCGTAGGAGGGAGTCACAACAACAACACAGCAGTCACTGGCCGTCATGCAAGAGCAATTTCATGTCTGCATCCCAAATCGATGGATTATAGATTAAATGTTCCAAATCAAATTCATGGACAAACCTGTGAGTCGCTGTTTCAGGATCGATGAATGTCACCCGTCGCCATGTTCAGGAGATTTGCTCATCGGCATAATCTCAATGACGTGAACAGAATTTCCATTTTATGTTTAGTTTTCCTTGATTTCTGCAACGTATTTCATCGGTTCTTCCGCGAGTGTCACTGTCATTGTCGTCCCCAGTTCCTTCTGGTTTTATCAGTGACCGGACGAAGTGTCCTCTGTCTCTCCGGCTCTGGACGAGGCCTCGAGTCCTCGGAGGGCGACAGGACCGTGTAAACATTCCCAGCCTCAGAATGTGTCTGTCTGCCGGGGGTGATGCATCAGTCCGACCCGTTTGTTTACTGGCCGAAGAATGTTGAGAATATAGGCCTCAGTGTGTGTGTGTGTGTGTGTGTGTGTGTGTGTGTGTGTGT
>NW_019524894.1:45370-45842 GCF_002814215.2 Seriola lalandi dorsalis | reverse complement strand
TCAAGACATTTCTCAAAACCAGAATATGATCAGGGTGACTTTTGAACACTGGAAATAAATCATGTACTCATCCAGTAGTATCCAGACTTCCATTTCTGGAAGTCGGGGAAATAGCGGGAAGCTTGTTGAGCGATATTAGTAATTAATAAAGCATTGAATTAGCACGGTCGACAAAACCTATTGTTTCCGCCCGGTTTCGAACCGGGGACCTTTCGCGTGTGAGGCGAACGTTATAACCACTACACTACGGAAACTGGGCTAATCGTAATGATGACGTAATTTTTTTTACATATTCAATGAAAATGAGTTTTTGTTAATGAATGTTTTCATGTTAATTTCTTGGTACAAATTAGCCGAGTTGCACAGGAATCCACTGAGGATATTTTGATTTATTTGTTCCAAATGTTATTCCTAATTAATATTCCCTGATGATGATGGAAATGCACTTTATTATTTCTAAGACTAAGTCTGA
>NW_019524894.1:43857-45309 GCF_002814215.2 Seriola lalandi dorsalis | reverse complement strand
GTTTGTAATGACGGCGGGTTGTGGATCTGGTGAATATTGCACGCTGTTTAGTCTACCAATCACCACGGTGACAAAGAGTCTAGGTTTCGGGGTGGATTGGGGGGGGGTGGGGGTAGTTAGTGGTGTTGTTGTTCAGGGAGGGCTGTGCTGCAGAAAACACACGTATGTAAAAATACACACACACACACACACACACACACAGAGAACTGCAACTGTGAGTTTTCTAATTGTGACTTCGGAGGTTTTGCTGGACGACTCACACAGGAAGTGACAGTTTTCAAGTTAAGAACAAAAACAGAATAAACTGTTTTTCAGTGAGTGAACGTAGTCCAGTTCATTGTCTCCTGATTTCTGAATACTGCTACTGAAGTCACCTGGTGCAAGTCTTTTCTGTGTCATATGAAAACTGAATATATCTCCTGTCGACACTGGCTGCAAAGAGGTTCCCTGTTAATACAAGATCAGTGTAAGTTAGGGCAACAAATCCACATTTATATACTGTGTAAAAAAAATAACTCCAAAGTTTATCTGAGACAGTTTCAGTTTAAATTCACACTTTTTGATTCTGTTACTCGGCAGCTGAGAGACTGAAGACTCGTGTGATCTTAAGCCTGAAATAAAGGATCTCTCTGCAGCCGCTAATGACAAGAGGAACAAATGCAAAACAAATATTAATTTGTAGCTGAGAAAATGTTTAAAATGATGCACGAGACTGAAAAACAAATATACAGGTAAACAGGAAGTTCAGCACAGCCTTTGAAAAGATTAAAGTATCACAGGTGCAAATTATGATTAAAAAAGATAAAAGTCTAATTGTCAAGAAATAAAAAAGAAACAGTAAAAGATAAATTTGCCTGGAATCAGACTCCCGTCATGAATCTGACGACTTTCGACTCACAAACTTCCCAAGATCGACAAAAGACTTTGACCCAACATCAACTTCTGTTTGTCTTTGTGTTGGTGCAAGACATCAAGACAAAGACTAAACACTATTAAAAAAGCATCGTTACAAAAAGTCTGCAATGAATCAACAGATGATGATGATTAGTTTATTAGATTATTAGTTTTAGAGTGAACAACAAAAAATAAACAGCAACATGTAAAATATTGTGATGATGTCGAAGAAATAACAGACTGATTCACACCTGAACATTTTGCCTTAGAATGATATAAAGTTTTATTCTAAACCGCAGAGGGTAAATATGTTTTTATCTAATGATTTAAAGCTGATTAAAAGGGGAGTTTTGTGGTAAAAAATCTGAGTTTAAGACATTAAAACAAGTTGAAAGTAAATCTTCTAACAGCAGGATGAAAAATAAAGTCTTTGTTTTGGAGTGGAAACAAGCTTCGGAAACAGAGTTGTGTAGTTGATAATGTGTTGATAATGTTCACAACATATTGTTTTCAGCGTGTTGGTATTAGAGTAAATACCCCCCCCCCCCCCCCCCCCCC
>NW_019524894.1:39185-43823 GCF_002814215.2 Seriola lalandi dorsalis | reverse complement strand
AGCGACTCCAGCGAGGCTGAACTCTCCATATAACACACAGTCATTCACAGGAACTTATTCAGGCTTCAGTTTGATCAATTACATCAAAGATTTCAATGATACACGGAGAGAAAAGACGGCGGTGAAATCCACAGTTAAAAACCGCTGACATGACGCTGTTCCAAAGTCATCGATCACTGACCTATTAATAAATGACTGACTCGTTGGTCTAATCGATATAAAACCTGGGAGTTTCTGTGCATGTTCATTTCACCCGGACGAGTTTTTCTCACTATCATCTTAAAACAAAAATATCGCTGCAAACTGATGATCAATTTCATTTCATGTCAGACTGTTCCTCAAACATAAACCACTTAATTCTGCACAAAAGAAGTTTAGTGTGACTTTATATAATTTCTGCTGCCAACATAAGCAGCTCATTTATATTTTTAGATTATGAAGAGATACAGAAAGATATAGATTGTAATTATTTATTTATAGATATAAGATACATATATTATATCTTATAAGAAAAGATACAGGAAGATTAAAATGTGAATATTTGAGACGACACCAAATAATCTGATGAGAAGTTTTCAGGTTTTTATACATAAATATATTACTTTAATAAAAAAAACAAAGGTAAATAATTTTTAAAACTGTGCAGGTATCATGATCAATAGAAGTCGTCAGAAACACAAAACACAGACGTGTGTCTCGGTGAACGAGGCCCGGCTGCTGCTGCTGCTGCTTCCTCGCTGTGAATGAGATATAAAATGTGTTTTAAAGGTTTTTTAGGCCAAAAAAAGAAACAAACATTTGAAGCAGGAGTGTGTGAGGTCGACAGAGGAGAGACGGCGTCCACACAAGAGTTATAGATCTCAGTCACCCTTTCAATGAACCTTGAGATGCACTTAGAGGTTGTTTGCAGCAGCCGTATATCAAGGCTAACAACAGAGGAGATCCACTTCACAGGAGCCTGGTGTGAGCCCCCCCCCTCAGCACTGCCCCCTAGTGGAGGAACTGCCACCTAGACTCGTGTTACTACCCCTGTTAAACACACTGTTACAGCCATTTAACCTCATATTTATTACACTCTTATTTAGAGACTTATTAATTATTCATTTGTTTAATCTGTAAAACGCCAGAAAATTGTGATTTTCAGGTTCCTTGAGCCGAATGTTGATGTTTCCAAAAATCAGTTCAAATCCCAAAGATATTAAACTTAAAGTGAAATAAAACAGAAATAAGTTAAAATAGTAAATGACAATTAATTCATTATTAAAATAGTTTGAAAGCATGGATTAATGGATTAACAGACTCCAGAGCAACAACAACAACAACAACAGTAAAGGAGCATTTAAAACCTCTAATGAGACTAAAATCATGTATTTATTAAACAGGATTTATTTATAATGAGGGGGAAGTGATGAAAAGTTATGATCAGATGTAGAAACACACTGTTCCTGCTCCTCAGCCTCACGAGTCTGTGTCTCTTCTATCTGAATGACAAGGTTCAGTAATCAAAGAATTTGTTGACCCTGCCTCCCCCCTTCACCCAACTCTCTCTCCTCTGCTGCTGCGCCTCCCATCCCTCTCCCGCCTCATCTGTCTGTATGTGTCAGTCACACACACACACACACACACACACACACACACACACACACACACACACTCAGGCCAACGTGCAAAGAAATGCAAAGACCGAGCTCCTCTGAAACTCTCTCCGTATCTGACGCACTTTGAAATTAGTTCCTTGCTCTCTGATGTACGATTGACATGCAACCCGTTTCCATGGCAACGGTGTCCTTTACAAAGTTTAGTTTAGTTTAGTTTTAGCGGTAACGTAGAGAAACCTGCGTGAAGTCTTCTTCCTGTTTCTCCAAAACGTTGAAAGTGTTTTTTAACTGGTTTTCCTGAAGTTTTTTTCTAACGTTATTTTCACCTGTGCAGTGAAGTGATGGTGTTTACCTGTCTGTGCCCGGGGGCCCGCCCCCTCAGAACCCAACCATCAGCTTGACGCGTTCGTACCGGTCATGTGATGTCGCTGCTGGGTACGAGGACGCGTTGGTTCCTGTTTTCTCTTTACACAATCAAACATATTCACGACCGTGCATCGTCACATCTAATTCACTACGTATATGTGAATTACATGAGTTACAGGTTGTCAGGTGTTTATCAGGTGAATAACTGATGGTTAAACCGAAATAAGTCGTTTAAGTAGGAAAGAAAAGATGGACGTCGTGGTTAAAGGATAAAAATGACAGAAGTTGCTAGTATTTTAATATTACTTTAGTGACCATGTACAATATTAGCAGAGTTAGCTTGAAGCTAATTCTCCTCTGCAGGTCTCAATTAAAACATATGATCATAAAATCGACCCTAAATAAAAAATGAAGCAGTAAAAAAAAAAACCAAGTTACACAATATTAAATGTGTGTTCGACAAATTAAAAGCAGTTAGTGCTGATGTGTTCAAAATACACACACACACACACACACACACTTTGATCATCACATTAGCATTAGCATTAGCATTTAATGTTGCTGATGCAGGTTTGTTTTAACCCTCTGGAGTCTGTCTATTCATTTGGGGAATACAATGAACATGTTTTATTTATATGATCATAACTTTATTTATACGGTGAAGTCGAGACACGCTGAGCTGAAAATACTGACGTGGGGCTTTTAAACATGACACACATCTGTAGCCATCATTTATTAAAAGTGAGTTTATAGCATTGATTAATATTTTCAGTTAGTTAAAGTTAATTAATAAAATTGCTTTACATGTAAATTTAGAGCTTTATTTCTTCCATTTTCAGCTGTTTTTGTTTGTAAGAACATGAAACAATATTTTTACAACCTTTAATCTTGTTCTGACTGTTTATAACTAAAGATTTGTAAACCTTTACAGCCTCCTGTTATTTTTCTGACAGCTTTACACAGAAGGAGGATCCAGAGTTTGTGCAAAAGATCGACCCTGACTCCGGAGGGTTAAATCCTCCCGTTTCAACATTTTAACGCAGGTGACGAACTTTTGACATGTGACCACGTTAGTTTGGATGTAAAAGATTCGGCTGCTGACGTGGTCGTTTTTTTTTTTTTTTCTGGAGGATTGTGGGAGGAAAAAACAGAAAAACAGAGCTGGAATTATTTCTGGTTTCACGGACAGTGACTCAGGAAACGTAAAGAAAACTACGACTCACACAAGAACACACACTCGCCCCCACAGCCGCCTGATTTTAATAGACACCGAGATCACGGAGGGATCAGATAATTCTTGCCCCTTTGCCCCCTGCTCTCTACCTCCCCTACACACACACACACACACACACACACACACACACACACGCACACACACACCCCCGGCAGCTCCGGCCTTGTCGTTTTAAAAGGGAACACTTCCCCAGGAAATTATGGAGAGACTCAGGCAGATAGACGGTGTTTCTATCTGTCGCCGTGGAAACCTGCAGGGCAGACGGAGACGCTCGGGCAGATTCCTGGTGCTCCAGGTTCAAATCCATCTCATGACCCCTGATGTCCGCCTCAGGCTCCGCCCACACAGGATTCACTGATTAGGGCTGATCCAAAGGTTGTCGTGTTTCCTGCAAAGTGACACTAGACTGAACTCTCTCACCTGCCGTCGCCTACGTTGACGTGGAGCTTTGCACAGACGTTCATGGTTCCCAGAGGATGAACCCGAACTCCTTTAACCATCCTCAGACTCCTCTCTGCTTCACATTTACTTTTTCCAGTGAAACGTCTCAACAAATACAGGATGTTGTATCGTGACATCTGGCTCAGAACATCATGGTCCCTCCAGGATGAACCGTAATAACTTTAATGATCCATCATCACGTCAAAATCTTACCTGACGTTCACACGACCCTCTGCCTCTCTTGCAGTGACGTCCTTTAAAACTTTAAAGGAAGCTTTTATAAACTTACATTTCTGCATTCATTGTTGTATCATGTCAGTTTTAACTTTTTGTTTGTATTGTATCATTTCTACCATTGTAATGTTTTTATTTTTGTCTGTTTTGTTTCCTTGTTACTTTGTGTTTAATGCTAATTACCGTATGTTAGCATGCTAACACACTAAAGACACGTAGATTGTAAATGAAGATGGATGTCGCCTCTGTGACGTTTCTGAAGAACGGTTTTGAAGCTCAGAGTGAGCTGCTCCCCCACCGCCATCTTGGCGGTGTCTGACTCCGCCTCTAACGCCCAGCTAATCCAAATAAGGTCAAAGAGGAGTGTGGAGACTTTGGTGCCATGTGGCAAGCATACGCTCACCCACCTGTCACTCAAAGAGGCCACGCCCTAAATTCTCCATAACTTTAGTCCTTAAGAAAATGTAAACAGGTGAGTTATATAAACAGTTCCTATTAATTACCAGGTGGCATCAGCTGTATTTCAACCTGTTACCAGCTGAAATGTCTATGTTTTGAAATAAAACCAGTAAGATATTAAAGACAAAGCCGGAAACATTTTTTAGAACATTTGCAGTCGCCTCGGTTTTAGTTGAAAAATGACACAAATCCCCTTCTGGTTTTCAGGAACCTCCCTCCCTGGCTGGAGGTGCAGCCGCCCGTGTGGCCACAGGAGAAAAGAAACCTGTGATAAAATTACTCCCCCAACACTGGATCAAACCCAGC
>NW_019524894.1:38809-39165 GCF_002814215.2 Seriola lalandi dorsalis | reverse complement strand
CCCCCCCCCCCCCCCCCCCCCAGCGGCTCTGCACAGTTTAAACTCCTGCAGACTGAGAGGAGCGACTCCAGCGAGGCTGAACTCTCCATATAACACACAGTCATTCACAGGAACTTATTCAGGCTTCAGTTTGATCAATTACATCAAAGATTTCAATGATACACGGAGAGAAAAGACGGCGGTGAAATCCACAGTTAAAAACCGCTGACATGACGCTGTTCCAAAGTCATCGATCACTGACCTATTAATAAATGACTGACTCGTTGGTCTAATCGATATAAAACCTGGGAGTTTCTGTGCATGTTCATTTCACCCGGACGAGTTTTTCTCACTATCATCTTAAAACAAAAATATCG
>NW_019524894.1:34811-38759 GCF_002814215.2 Seriola lalandi dorsalis | reverse complement strand
CAGGATCTCATCACAGACCGTAAGCTAGACTTTCTTTGTTTAACCGAGACATGGCAACAGCCCAACGACGTCCCCCAGCTGATTGAATCCACTCCTAGCGGGTTTGTTTACATCTGTCAACCCCGTGGCTCCGGTCGGAGAGGAGGTCTCGCGATAATTTACCGCGACAAGTGGAAAGTCTCGCCGGTGTCTGTGCCCGTCTCCAGCTCGTTTGAATCCACTCTCTGCGAGTTGTTTGGTCCCACTCCAACAACAATCTACCCTTCATCTCCAAAATCCTCGAAAAAACAGTTGCTTCCCAACTCCATTCTCACCTATCGCACAATAACCTGTATCAACAGTTCCGGTCTGGTTTCTGCCCACTCCACAGCATTGAAACAGCACTCATTAAAATCACCAACTACCTCCTTATGGCAGCTGATTCTGGACTCCTCACCATCCTCATCCTCCTCGACCTGAGCGCAGCCTTTGATACCATCTGTCACACCACTCTCCTCAACAGGCTGTCTTCCATTGGCATCACCCACACTCCATTAGACTGGTTCACATCTTACCTCTCTGGCTGCACTCAGTTCATTCAACTCAAGTCCTTTAAATCCATCCCCTCCTCCGTCACTTCCGGTGTACCCCAGGGCTCTGTCCTGGAGCCCCTCCTCTTCATCATCTACCTCCTTCCCCTCGGCAATATCTTCCGCAAATTTAACATTGACTTCGTCAACATCGATTCATTCCCCCATTTCAAATCACAACTCAAAACACATCTGTTTAAAACTGCCTTTTCCATCTGATGCCAATTGCTCTGTCACTTTTGTATTGTTTTTATTTTTATATTTCATTTCTATTGTTGCTTCTTCTTAATGTGTTTTTAATCTCAATTTGTGTAACTCTGTATGGTGTCCTTGAGTGCCAAGAAAGGCGCCTTTAAATAAAATGTATTATTATTATTATTACTAACACATATTTTGTCTGCCCTAATGTGAAGGGTGATACTGAGATCTCGACTGCAGTATGTAGTCCAGGTCTGCAAGACGTCACGCAGGTGAGAGTCACTTAGTCTCGTCCTCACGCGGCTCTTGTTAATGTTCATAACCGAGAATGTCTTCTCGCACAAGTATGTCGAGCCAAACAAGCTCAGCATTTTCTTAGCATATGTTCGAATCTCTTGGAACCTGCCTTCATCCTGTCTCTTATACACATCTAACAGGCGCAACAGAAGCCCAGTATGAGCGAGCAGAACAAAGAGGGCAGCAGTGGCCTCGACCAATTAACATTCCTGCAGCCTTTATGAGCCGCCTGGTCCCGCCCCCTCACTCACACCTCGTAAAAGTCACAAACATCAATTCTTGCAAACCATAACTGTCATTATAATCCTATTAAAAACAACCCACTGAGCAATTTACAGTGAGCACCGGGGCCAAGTTTGCTCTCAGACGGGAGGGATCGCCTCGGCCGGAGCGCCAAACCCTCGGCCGAACAAATGGCGAAGTTTATTGGGAGTAATTTGACCAAATATGACATGATAGTGACTCTATGAGTTTACAGCAGAACTGGAAGTTAAATCTCTCCTCCTCCATCCTCTTTTAAATTTTAATGGGACTTGGCAAACGTGGCGTCGACCACACAGCACAGATGTTCTCATTAGTCCGTTCCTTCGGCCACTAGAGGGCAGAGTCGCCGACAAGCACAAAACCACCACTTATACAGTTGTTAAATGTTTCCCCTGAGGAGCTTGGATCCAATATTCACTACATTTTAGCATGAAGTGGATCTTCTTGCTGCAAGCAGCTGTATGTGGAGGTAGATGATGTGGCTCAGACTCCTGTATGTCCTAAAAGCAACTGAAAAAAAGCTCCGTGAGACGTTGAAGTTGTAAAATAATTCATGACCTGCAACAGCTACATCAACATCAAAGGACAGGTGAATCTAAGAAGCTGACACCTGAGACTGAAGAAACACTGAGTGAAGCCAACAGAAAAGTGGAAGCTGTTGGACGGAAGACCGGGTCGGCCAATTAAAGAAAAACAAACAAACACAGGAAGAGTTAGACATGATAAAATAATAATTATTATGATAATAGAACTACTCAAAATGATGATATAGATATTTAAACCTTGGCTTAGGTGCATTTTGACTTAATTTCCACATATTAAGTCAAGATGATCACTTACTATTTATATTTTTGTCGTGCATAATTTTGCTGGTTTAATATAAAATAAAATAAAATAAAATATAATAAAATATAATATAATATAATATAATATAATATAATATAATATAATATAATATAATATAATATAATATAAAGACCATTATACAACAGGTCAAAAATAACAGAAACAACTTACAATGTTGCCTCATCTCACGTAAAGTCATTGTAATAAATAATTTACTCTCTTTATATTTATTATTTATCATAATTTCCAATTAATCTTTCTTTCTAATCAGTTTAAACTCAACCAAACTTTACTTTTATATTTCAAATTTTCACTTTTTTGTCCCCTGACTGAATGATTGTGCATCACTGTCACAGACGCCTGAGAGGAACTTAAAGAGGCAGGAAACAAACTATTATCTGATGTAGAGAAAAGATCTTTCAGATTTATTCTTCCCAGTGAAGCGTCCTCCTGCAGACAGGCGACAGGGAGAGTATAAAGTCAGACATGATGTGGGAAACTGCAGATCTTTCGTTTGTGACCCCACATAACCTCAAAAACACGAGGCTGCAGGACAATGTGGAGAGTGTGGCTCCCTCTACAGGACGTATTGCGTCTCACATGAATTTAAAGTAATTCAACTTATTAAAGTGACTCTTACACTTTCTATGCAGTGTGGCTTTTGTATTTTACACATTTTTACATTTAGCATTCAGCATTCTGTATGAAAACAAAGAAAAAACTGCAAATAATAAACATTTTATTGATAGAACATGAATAATTAATGAAAGTGAACTATATTAAATATGATACAACCAAACATAAACTAAAGACAAATATTTTAATAATTAAATATGAAGCAATGCAAAGTACTGTCAATTTATGAACTAAGTTTAATTAATTTAAATATGTTATAACTGAAATTATTTATGACTTTCTAAGTATTGATAAGTGTGATTGTCGGTGCTTTTTTTTTTGGGTTTGTTTTTAATGAAAGTAAGAAAAGTCCCAGCGGAAAAAATTAAATCGTGTAAATCGTGTAAATGACCCCAAACCACAGGTTGTGGTTGTGGTTGTGGCCGTGGTCGTGCTGACGAGTGACGGGCGGTCACGTGTTTTTGGCGCTGACCAGGACGACCTGGTAGTTCCTCCTCTTCATCTCTCTGGACATCTGACACCAGGTGCAGGACGTGCAGCAGGTCGCGTACACGCAGTCTCTACACATGGAGCCCTGCGGACCAGATACAGGTGCACATGATCCCAGCTCATCAGAACAATGACAGAATAACATGATGATCCGCATCAATCGTTCCCACAGAGAACAACGTGGCTCATGTGGAAAATAATAGATAATTATTTAAAGCTTCATGTTGCAACAAATCCTCTGAAGTAAAGACAAATTGCAGAAGAGGATCAGGGACACGTGAATTATTTATTTATTCATTTCAGAATTCTGGGAAAAAGACATTTCACATGTGGCCCTGATCCTCTTCCGCAGAAAAAGCATCATGGGAATGATAAATTTTGCATTTAAATTTTCACTTATAATAATAATGATAATGTGATTTTTGCTGAGTCTGTACTAAACCAACATGTTCCCTCTCATCTGGAGGAAATGATTTGCGCCTCTCTGACACCACAACACGTCATTCATGGTCTGTTGTTGCGACATATTTTACTTTTAAAACAATAATTTCAGCTCCTGTAATTTGGATTTTGCACTTCATTGCAGTTTTGATAATATTTCCATTAATTGTTCAGCCCTAATTAAAAGTTGACTGGTGACTGCTGCACA
>NW_019524894.1:34188-34791 GCF_002814215.2 Seriola lalandi dorsalis | reverse complement strand
TCAAGACATTTCTCAAAACCAGAATATGATCAGGGTGACTTTTGAACACTGGAAATAAATCATGTACTCATCCAGTAGTATCCAGACTTCCATTTCTGGAAGTCGGGGAAATAGCGGGAAGCTTGTTGAGCGATATTAGTAATTAATAAAGCATTGAATTAGCACGGTCGACAAAACCTATTGTTTCCGCCCGGTTTCGAACCGGGGACCTTTCGCGTGTGAGGCGAACGTGATAACCACTACACTACGGAAACTGTGCTAATCGTAGTGATGACGTAATTTTTTTTACATATTCAATGAAAATGAGTTTTTGTTAATGAATGTTTTCATGTTAATTTCTTGGTACAAATTAGCCGAGTTGCACAGGAATCCACTGAGGATATTTTAATTTATTTGTTCCAAATGTTATTCCTAATTAATATTCCCTGATGATGATGGAAATGCACTTTATTATTTCTAAGACTAAGTCTGATGGTCATATGTGGGATATGTTCAAGAAGAGAAAAAGGGACTTAACTTCAAAACAAAAAAGAAAAGATGTAACAATAGGATTGTTGTTCCTAGTTTAAGTTGGCCAGGGGACATATTTGAGTGTGACACTGT
>NW_019524894.1:22603-34168 GCF_002814215.2 Seriola lalandi dorsalis | reverse complement strand
ATATTACATTGTGCACAAAAAGAAGCGTATATGATAACTACTACTTTTACTTTTACATTTCTCAGAGGAATCAGATCAACCCAAATTTATTTATTTATTTATTTGGACGGTTTCTGAATATTTTGTTTCTTTATTTTAATTTTGACGAATCGATCGAGGCGAGTTTTCTTCGGATTCCTTCTAAACATTTTCTGAAAAGAAGAATTTGTAAAACTGATACAAACAAATGACTGAATGAATGAAGTGAATATCAGATTATTATTTTATATTTTGTATTTGGTGAAAACATAAAGAACTGAGCTTTTAAACCCCAAAAACAGAAACAAAAAGTCCTTACCTTGATGCCGTAACGCTGCCGCATGGAGACCCTCATGGACATGGTGATGGGCGGGATGGTGCCGCCGAAGATTTCCAGCAGGGGGAGACACAGACACTCTCCGTAGGCCTTGGTGGTTCTACAGGCGAAGCAGGGACAGCACCAGAAAGCAAAACAGCCTGAACCAGGAAGTAAAATCCACAGAGAGGCGACGGTTTAAGACACAGATACTGACACAGTCAGAGACAGAAGGAAACACTATGAGGAAGTGAATTAATCACAGTTATATGATATATATAGTTATATGTGCTGTGACCTCTGACCTCTCTCAGGCTCTGGTAAAACTCTCTCTCTTGATCATAAATTAACAAATGAGGTGGTTTAAACTGTAATCACCTGTATTTTATGTAGCTGCTAGAAAAACCTGATCAAAGCAGAGTTAAACTTTAGATAAACACACATCCAGCTGCGACAGATGTGCGGTCACTCACACTCGGGCACGTCCTGACAACAGTCACATATCCCAGATCCCCACTCGTTAGAGTCCTGAGCCACCATCACAGGCTGAGGCTGCCTGATGACCATCGTGGAAGACATGACGGCGTCTGGAGCGGGAACCAGGATACAGAGTTCACGTTAACACGTTTATTAATGTCAGGTGTGTAAAATATAAACACACACACACACACAAAGTCCCTCCTACAATGAAACAATAAACCTGCTAAATATTAACTGTATATTTTAATATTAGCAAGAAAACCTTTTATAGAGTTTGTTATGTGAGATGTGGTTTAAGAGCTGATTAATTACCCTTAATAAAACAAGATTTCTAATGTTCTTGAATTTCTCCTTATCTATCTATCTATCTATCTATCTATCTATCTATCTATCTATCTATCTATCTATCTATCTAGCAAAGTGTCAAGAGTCAAGATGGAAATTATAAAAGACGTGCTCCAGCTAACTGAATGACAGGTGACTGAATGAGACCGTTACAGTGATTAAAATCACAGATTTCTCTGGTTGGAAAACTGCTGGAAACATTTGTGATTATTATTATTATTATTATAAAAACGCAACTCAACAAAATTTAGAACATAGATCTAATTATTGTTCGATATTTTAATTCAGAAAAGTTACAGATTATAACTTTAAAGAAAATCATGAAATCATGACATGAGAAAAAAGGTTGACAAAATCCCGACAGGTCAAGAAATGATAAAAGCAAATATGTAAATGGACCATATACTGTTGTCTCACCTGTGCGTTTGTGTGATGAGAAGCTCTGAGTCGCTCGTCCTGTCACAGCTGATCTCTGCACTGAGATACGGTCAATTCTCAGTCAGTGCAGAAATACCTGCAGACAACAGAACACCTGAGAGAAGAAACCGGACGGACTGGTCCGTCCCGCTTCACCTTCTTTCAGCTATTATTTATTGTAACCGGCAGAGGATCAAAATGAGGGTAGGGCCCTGAAATGAATTATTGTCATGCTCACGTCATGGCTTCATGTACGACACCTGAAGCTGAATGTAAACCTCCTGCTGCTTTATTCAAATGAATGTTGGTCGACGTCCATCGTCATCAGAAAATCTGACTTTGATTTCTCTGGTTAAAAAACATCATGATTGTTGTTACAGCATAAAACAGTATCAAGATCTTTTCTCACAGTGACTGTTACTTAAACCTTGAAA
Source organism: Seriola lalandi dorsalis (assembly GCF_002814215.2). NCBI lineage: Eukaryota > Metazoa > Chordata > Actinopteri > Carangiformes > Carangidae > Seriola > Seriola lalandi. Next base: position 32,158 of record NW_019524894.1, on the reverse strand, counting down.
AACTAGAATCACCACCTCGTGGTCGTATCCCTCCGCCACTCAGTGACTGAAACTAGTTCAGGTCACACCTCTGTTTATCCAGAGTCGGACAAAATGTTCAACATTTTTGTGAAATTTTGCCCTAATTGCTGTGAAGTCTTGAGTGATGGCTAAAAAGTGTTTTGAGAGGTCACTGTGACCTTTGACCTTTAGCCACCAAAATCTAATCAGTTTGTCCTTTTTTTTGTTGTTGTTTTTATTTTATTTATTATTTCCTGAAGGAGTTACGGACATGTTGCGTTCACAAGCTCAAAATCATGTTTTGTAAGGTCAAAGCAACCTTCACCTTTGACCTTTGAACACCAAAATCTAAGATCATCCAGATCAAGATCACATATGACATTTTATATTGGTAGCTAAAGAAATTACAAGCTAACACTGGAAACAAAAGGGCCTGCTATCAGTTAGCTAACATTAATTAGCGTAGCTGTAACTTAAGGCTAAAGATAGAAACTAGCTAACATTAGTTAGCGTAGCTGTAACTTAAGGCTAAGGTTAGAAACCAGCTGTTTCTCCTTTACTGTGTGCAGTCAGTAACAATGACGGGGATGAAGTGAAATCAAGTGAATAACACAACAGATGGTTTTGGGACAAAGACGTCACCTGTTTCTGAGAATCTGGGAATCGAAAGTAAACAAACCTCTCCCATCCTTTCACCTTCTCTTTTAACGAGGCACAGCAGCAACTATGAGCCACAAACCACAGGAAAGGCTGGAGACGTCCTGTGTCTGACTAACCCTAACCCTAAAAAAGGGTTCAACCAAATGGAAACTGAGAGATGAAGAGATTTGATTTGACAAAAGACGCTCAGCTGCTGCCGAGCTGCTCCGAATTCCTGGTCAGCCGACAAAGAAAAGCCGAATACCACAGTGATTACTTACTTTACATCATCCCCTCAAACACAGTGACACATTCAGTCACAGTAATTCACTGAAACAGCACCTGGAAATACCTGGAAACAATCTAAGAGGAGCTGAATGGAGAATGTGTTTGAAAACAAACAAACAAACAAACAAACAAACAAACAAACAAACAAACACAAAAACAAAACTGGGTGTGAAACCATTGAGACGTCTTCGCCTCTCAGTGACTCTTTACTTTAAACTGTGGTCTTCGCCTTCATCAGTAAAAAGTGTAGGACACAAAATGTGATGATGATGAATCTATCAGTGAAAATCTAATTGTGTTTAATCAAACGAAGGTAGATGGTGAATTTGTTGAGGACTATTTTAAGCAGCGGATTAATAGCAGGGTGGGGTAAGTTGGATTGAGTCCAAGGAAAAAATACAGTCGCCATTTTCAATATAAAGAAAGAACACGTCAGCCAGTACAGAGGACCAGGGACGCCACAGGAAAAGTATTAAAGCATTTCCTATATTTCATATTTTAAAAATAGGAATTGTAAAAGCAATTTACAAAGGAGCGATTAATCCATCGATCAATACTTCAGATTTAAAAGTGGATTTACAAAAACGCTGCATTTATCATTTCATGAATAAATAACATTTTGGTAAAAGCGTGGGTACGATATGACTGGTTACCTCTCCAACCAATCAGAGAGCTTGTAACATCCCAGAGTGTCACAGAAAGGCTAACAGGAGAAGCTAATCGATTAGCTAATAGGAAATAGAAAAGCAGGGGGAAAAAGGAAATGGAAATTGAAGAGGGAATCCAGGAATGTATAACTCCATTTTTAAATCTAAAGTATTTATTAATGAATTAATCATTCATTTATTAATTCTTTTTACAATTCCTATTTTAAAAATATGAAATTAAAGAAATGCGTTATTACTTTTCCTGTGGCGTCCCTGGTCCTCCGTACACCAGTGCAGCAGTGCGGATCATTGATCAGCTACACAGACGATACTTGTTAGTCGGTCATGTGAGAGGTTTTGTTGACAGAAAGAAAATTATCCGACACGAGCTTCGTCCTGGAACTCGACAGTTGACACAGATAAAAGCTGCAGAGTCGGGACTGTCGTCTTTGCTCCTGCAGCTTTCCCTTCGCCTTTGACCCAGATCTACGACGACTGTGACCCAGCACAAACTGCATAGTGCGCTGTATGACCCAGCTCTAGCTCCCCCCCCCCCCCCCCCCCCCGTGACCTTTGACCAGGAGAGCTCTGTGAATGACGTGGGGACACGTGAACAGCAGCTTTCAGAGGCCGACGATCACATGATTTAGTGTAATCCTCTAATATTTGGAATAGCTGGGGGCAAGTGATGTCGCAACGGTCTCGTGCGCTTAACGTTTGACCTTTGAACTTCTTCATACATGTGACACAGACATAGAAAAGTAGAGGAATTCACAGGTTTTATTTTGTGACATTGCATTTTTTTCAGAGCGTCACAAAACAAATATTGATTAAACTGATCGTCGATGAATAAGCAGCATTTCATTATGGGTAATGATTGATTTTACATTAAGTTTTATTTCATTTTATATTGTTTTAGTTGATTTCTGAAACACATTTGACTTTAAACTCATCCAGATTATGTGTGATAATAATAACTGACTATGTGACGTGGTGAACAGACGCTCAGGAGTTTCTTTCCCGCCTCAGGTGAAGTGTGAATCTCTTCACCTGAGGGTTTTTGCATGATGCACAAACTGAAGCGAACATACAGGCGGTGACGTCCTGAACGCTGCCGCTTCTCGGTTGTAAGAAGTATTGTTCAGTATGTGGCTCACACAGCTCAAACCCGGTGTCCAGTGGTCCCAGATAAACCTGCTGAACTCCCAGAGGTCTGAGCCGAGCAAACAGACCGCGGAGCAGCAGACCGAGGTTACAGTCCAGCTCCTGTCGATATCATGTCGACATTTAGTCCAAAATCCCACCGAGATTTTTCCCCCGGAGGTGTCCGAGTTCAGCAGCGAGCCGCATGAGCGCAGAGAAAACAAGATTATAAGATTAATATTCATGAAATGATGCCAAAAACTAGAATTTCCAACAGCAGAAATGTAACGCTTCGAGTAAATAAGGCGTAAAGGTTTTTAAACAAATCCATTTCAAAGTTTTATCAGCTGGTTAAAGTTCGGAAACAAAGTTCTGGCTGCTGACTTCAAACATGAGCCGGGATGTATTTACTTTCTGTTACGTTAGCTTTAACCCTAAAAACATGCTAACAAGTAGCTCATTTATACCTGTACTGTATCTCTACCACACAGAGCAACATTACTCGCAGTCACAGCACTTGGTTGGATTTATCTTTCTTTATATTTTTACATGCGACAGTCAGAACCTCGATGGACCTTCTTTAGAATCTGAATCAAATATTTACTAGGACTCAAGGATGAACTGATTAGATTTTGGTTATCAAAAGTCATCAAGGGCTTGGTGACCTCACAGATCACAGTTTTGGCCTCGTGAATGCGATATCTCAGTAACGCCTTGATTTGGCACAAACGTTCATTTGGTCTCAAGGATGAGCCGAATACATCAGGTCAAAGGTCATGGTGACCTCTGAGTGGCGGAGGGATACGACCACGAGGAGGTGAGTGATTCTAGTTCCTTCTTGTTATGTTTATTCTTATGAACCAAAACACCAGGGGAAGTTTGGTGTATGTGAAAAACCTACTCAGTGATAAACCTGATTGTGATTCTTGCCTCCGGTCACCTGAGAGTTTTCTCTCTCCTCTTCGCTCTGTTTCATCCTCCGTCACCGTCTCCAGGGGAAAGAGTCCGTCTCTGTTTGTCTTTAGATCTGTGATCTGTCGGCTGCTCGGTGCGAAGGCCAGGTAACGAACAGTGAGTTGATCTGAGCTCTTTGTCTGAAAACAGCTGCTGCTGCTGCTGCTGCTGCTGCTGCAGGAGAAGTTGTAACTGTGCCATGGATCTAAACACAACAGCTGCTTCTCACATGTGAACAAACACATCTCCATAACGTCTGAGCTGATGAATTCCATATGACGCTGGTGCAGAGAGCTGGGAAACAAACTGGTAATCTGACCTGCAGTTGGGAATTCTTTCTTCCTGTTTTCTGCTGCTTTTGCATCATGTACATGTGGTCTGGACATGTCCTTAGATACAAACCTGTTGTTTTATTTACTCATCCGTCAGTAGAATAACAAAGTCTATTACTTTTACACTCTCACCACACGATTTGGAACAGTTTCTCATTTTTTAAACATTTCATCAGCAGTTTCCGACAAAATGTAGGTCAGACTGACACAGACTTTGGACCAGTGGAGCTCATTTACATGGGGGTTGAAAGAGAGAGAGAGAGAGAGAGAGAGAGAGAGAGGGGGTCTCACAGAGCAGTCAGTCCTGAGAGGAGGAAGAGGAGGAAGAGGAGAAAGAGAGAGAGAGAGAGAGAGAAGATCTCACACTGAAATCTGGTATTTCCTTTCTTTGTGTACTTATATGTTCAACATGTAGATACACTGATACATGTTTGTTTATTCTGTATGTGCTCATGTATGTGTGTGTCGGTCATACATGTTTGTGTCAGATGAGATGTATTTTGAAGATTTTTCTCAGGTTTGTTTGAGAGAATTGAAGTGATTGAAGCAACGCTAACAACAGTACAAAGACATATATAAGTATCCTGTTAGATTCGAAACGTTACATGATCCACTTTGCCTGTATGCTGTCGGCGTTCAGTTGTCCTACTGTGGAAGTGGACATTAAAGTGGATCACGTTAGCCAGGAGAAAGCCGCTCTAACTCGACCCACATGTAGATTCATTCTGCAAGAACTCAACGCAGAGGAAGCAGCTCAGCTGGACATTTTCACCGGGGATTATTACGTCTCTTCAATAAAACAGAATTCGTACCGTCATCTGTTTTGTGCTCGGCAGGTTGCATGTTATTTCTTATTATAATGATGATATGTACAGTTTTAACTTTGGGGTTGATGAAAGTGGTGAGCTGCTAAAAGCTGCTAAAAGCTAACTACGGCTAATGAGTGAAATTAAGTAGCTTAAAGGTTTATTATTATTATTTACATTCTGTATCCAGTTGTTTCACTGAGTGAAACATTCAAATCCAAGACTCCATGTTATTTTTTTGTTTTTTTTTATGCTTGTACCAAAACATCAAATTTACATATTTTGATTTCTTGTGCATTTTATACAATTTTCTCCAAATTTGAGTGTGAATGTCTTTTATAAAAAATGATTCATCTTTTCCCATCCCTCTCCCACCGCTGCAGCTACAAGCCCTGGGATCCACATTCAGCTCTCTGACCAGGACGTCCTCAGTCAGTCCTCTGGACGTCAGGGTCTCCACACCCACAGGACGGATTCATTCTTTTACAACCTGGTCACCAGCAGCTTCAGGAGCCGCAGGTTAGTTCAGGTCGATTGGTTCACGTGCAGACTGAAGCACGACTAACAGAGATCATCTGCTCTCCAGGAACTGTTGCTTTTCATGTCTGCATTTCTTGGCACTGGTGGAGACGTTTCATGAGATCTCTGCCTCCCCCTGGTGGAGACTTCACGAACACACGGGGACTGTCCTTCAAAAACACAGAGATTCTCACCTACTCTGCAGCTTCTTGTATTTTAGCAAATTCTCTGCTGATGTATAAATTGCCAGTTAATCAGCAAAAGAGTTTGTAACAAAAAAATTATAGTAAAACCACAAAAGTAAGACATCTACATCCTGTTTACCTCTCAGACTTCATGACCCTCCGTGGAGGTCGTGACCTTTATGGAGGGGCCCAGTGAGCTGATTAATCTGATATAATTTTCTCTAATCTGCTTTAACATGTGATTTACAGGTGTTTCAAAGCGACTGAGGATTTACTACCTGAGACCAGGTGTTCCTGTAGCGGAGGTGGAGACTCTGGTGAACAGGGGGATGGAGGGCAGCAGTGAGCCTCGACTCCCAGACCCCCCCAAGAGGCCGCACAGCCAGACGGACTCTTTCCTCACTGCGGCTCGGCTCCTCCGCAGAGCGTGGGCGGAGGAGGGGAAGAAAACAGGGCGGCAGATTTCCCACCAGCCCCCTCTGAACAGGTCGGAGGGAAATCAGGGTCCAAAACGTGCTGAGATCTACCTGAAGGACCCCGGGAGCGGCAGGAAGACGACTGAGGGCAGAGAGGTGGAACGAAAGACAGATGAAGTGAGACAGATGAGTGAGGGGACGTCCTCAGCTCAGAGACAGGCAGAGCCACAGAAAGACATTGTGTTGGTCTGGAGGTCTGGCTGTCGCAGCTCATGCAGACAGACCAGGAGATTTAAAGCCCCGATTCTGCCCGTCATTGCTGAGATGTAGACGAGCCTCACTCCTGCCACACTGAAGTAAAGGCAGGCGCATTTTATGGTTACTGGTTACTCTTCTTCTTTGTTACAATAAGTGCATCAATTTGTGTTGAACGCTGGACACTATGAATATTCAGTGTGTGTGTGTCTGTGTGTGTGTGAGTTGAGTGTGTGTGGTGTAATGTGTTGTTCATTAAAAGTCAAATATGTACAAATGTAACTGGTGTTCTGTGTTTTGATGTGATAGTGGAACCTGCTCATGGCTGCTTTGTGGCGTTATTAAAATCTTTATTCTTTAAATATAATATATACACATTATTAAAAAATATTATTAAAAAACAATTCATAATATTTCAAGAATAAAGTCAGAATTTTAAGAATTGAATCATAATATATATAAAAAGAATCATTGCAAGAATAAAGTTCTAATATTACAAAAATAAATCCCTAATTTTGAGAATTAAATCATCATATTTAAAAAAAAAAAAAAAAAAAAAAAAAAAAAAAAAAAAAAGTCATAATATTACAAGAAGAATTTGTGTACGTACACTTGATTTCTGTTACAAAAAAGTCTTTTAACCACATTTAAATATCAATAATTCCTACTTACTTTATGTCACCAATCTGAAACACCGATGCAGGAAATGTACGTCACTGCAGGTGAAACAGGTAGATTTAATTCCTGTATAATCCCGGTTAGAAACCACTGACTGATTGAGTACGTCACGCATGATTTACCGGCTTCCTCGTTAGTATAGTGGACAGTATCTCCGCCTGTCACGCGGAAGACCGGGGTTCGATTCCCCGACGGGGAGTATTTTTTATTTGCTGTGGTAACTCTTCACTAATATCACATTTAAATATACACACACAACTGTAGATTTTACAAACTACACAACTACAATCAAGTTATTGTAGCTGTGTTGATATATTGTTCATTTATTTGTATTCTTTTTCTGGGGTGAACATTCTCAAAACTTGTGTGTTAAGTTGGAGTTTCATTGTATTTCTGGCTCCATTTTGAATTGATTTCTTTTATAGTTCCTGTTTACCTGTTGTATCAAGGGGGGCTTTAATTAACGACGCACAAAAGACGCGCGAGTGACGTGGCTGCACATTCTCGGCAAAAGCGGGAAAACCTTTGTGCTGGTAAGACGTGTTGTGATGCTCTCTTTCCCTCTAGCGCGTAAAACTAACTTCTCGTGGTTTAAACTGCGTGTAAATGTAACTATAAATGTAGATGACGCATTACAGACAGCGCCAGTGGCAAGAAATGGTTTATACTTCCTTTTTCCAAGTGACAGGTACGTTTAACTTCTCTCCGGCTTCCTCGTTAGTATAGTGGACAGTATCTCCGCCTGTCACGCGGAAGACCGGGGTTCGATTCCCCGACGGGGAGTAGTTTTCTATTTCTGGTTTAGGGTCTGATTGTTATTAGTTTTAAAAAAGTTGCTTGATACCGCAGCAAATGAAAAATACTCCCCGTCGGGGAATCGAACCCCGGTCTTCCGCGTGACAGGCGGAGATACTGTCCACTATACTAACGAGGAAGCCGAAAAAACCTGTGTGACGTACTCAGAGAGTCAGTGGTTTCTCACCGGGACTACACAAGAATTAAATCTACCTGTTTCACCTGCAGTGACGTACATTTCTTGCATCGGTGTTTCAGATTGGTGACATAAAGTAAATAGGAATTATTGATATTTAAATGTGGTTAAAATACTTTTTTGTAACAGAAGTCAAGTGTTCGTACACAAATTCTTCTTGTAATATTATGACTTTTTTAAATATGATGATTTAATTCTCAAAATTAGGGATTTATTTAAAAAAAAAAAATACTCCCCGTCGGGGAATCGAACCCCGGTCTTCCGCGTGACAGGCGGAGATACTGTCCACTATGTGCAAGTATTTTGTGAAAGTGAAGTAGTTTTTGAAATAAAATCAAAAGTAATTTATTTGTTTCACCTGGGCAATTGCTAGGCTCCAGCTGTCCTTGTCAGTGCAGTGGTCAGCATCTCATGTGTGAGATGGCCACCGGTGACGTCACGGTGGGTTGCCTCCCACAGATGACAGATTTGATAGGTTCATGAAACCCAGGTCTGAGCTGGAGTGGAAAACTATTGTTTCCGCCCGGTCTCGAACCGGGGACCTTTCGCGTGTTAGGCGAACGTGATAACCACTACACTACGGAAACTCCTGACAGTGCTGGTTTGCATAATGTCGCGTGAAGTCTGCTTCCGTACACTTTGTACAATGTCATGAATGTATGAATCAGCTGGCAGATTTGATCTATCCATGAATGTGTTGCAGCACACAACAAATGTAAGCTGCCCTTTGGAAGACCCGCTTTCTCCATGTACTTCACATTTCTAGTCTTCTTCGTCTTCGTCGTCTCCCTCTTATCCGGATCTCGTTCTTTCGGTAATTACCCAAAGTTCATGACCATAGGTGAGGATAGGAACGTAGATCGACCTGTTGATCCATATTAGTAGGTATTAAAGTATGGAATTAAAAAAAAGGGGGCCAAAGAGGCAAGAGAAATCCCCCATATACCGTCTAGTCATTTCTTGCAATAATGTTTCCGCCCGGTCTCGAACCGGGGACCTTTCGCGTGTTAGGCGAACGTGATAACCACTACACTACGGAAACTACACATTTCTGGCGGTCGGGTAAATAGCCAAAACCCTGTTGAGCGATATTAGTAATTAATAAAGAATCTAATTAGCACAGTCGTCAAAACCTATTGTTTCCGCCCGGTTTCGAACCGGGGACCTTTCGCGTGTGAGGCGAACGTGATAACCACTACACTACGGAAACTGTTGCTATAGGAACAAATGCTGAGGAGAGGAAGATTGCCTTGTTGATCGTTATTGGTAAGTTACAAAACGGTCGAATAATGTTTCCGCCCGATCTCGAACCGGTCGCGTGTTAGGCGAACGTGATAACCACTACACTACGGAAACTTCACTTGAATAACCCGTTCAGGAACATACCAGAAACTCTGTTGATCCATATTGGTAGATTTTAATGTATGGAATGTGCAGAATCGACGAAATATATTGTTTCCGCCCGGTCTCGAACCGGGGACCTTTCGCGTGTTAGGCGAACGTGATAACCACTACACTACGGAAACCACTGAAAGGTTTAATTTGCATAATGCGGAACAGCGACCATTTACAGCAGCGGTGTCCAAACTTTTTGCAAAGAAGGACAGATTTGGTAAGGTGAAAATGTGTGGGGGCCGACCATTCAGCCTGACATTCTTTGAACCATTAACATTAAATACAAATGAACTATTTTATGAAATTT
>NW_019524894.1:21941-22583 GCF_002814215.2 Seriola lalandi dorsalis | reverse complement strand
AAAACCAGAATATGATCAGGGTGACTTTTGAACACTGGAAATAAATCATGTACTCATCCCGGCAGTAGCCCCCGTGGCACTCAAAATTTCCCTGGAATTTTCTAGTTCCTAATTAATATTCCCTGATGATGATGGAAATGCACTTTATTATTTCTAAGACTAAGTCTGATGGTCATATGTGGGATATGTTCAAGAAGAGAAAAAGGGACTTAACTTCAAAACAAAAAAAGAAAAGATGTAACAATAGGATTGTTGTTCCTAGTTTAAGTTGGCCAGGGGACATATTTGAGTGTGACACTGTACAAGAGTGTTTCCGTTGGCTCGTCGCAGCTAATTAGCTTGTTAGCTACGGAAACTGTTGAGATAGGAGCAAAAGCTGAGGACCGAAAGATTGCCTTGTTGATCGTTATTGGTAAGTTACAAGACGATCGAATGATGTTTCCACCCGGTTTCGAACCGGGGACCTTTCGCGTGTGAGGCGAACGTGATAACCACTACACTACGGAAACTGTGCTAATCGAAATGATGACGTAATTTTTTTACAAATTCAATGAAAATGAGTTTTTGTGAATGAATGTTTTCATGTTCATTTCTTGGTACAAATTAGTCGAGTTGCACAGGAATCCACTGAGGATATTTTGA
>NW_019524894.1:19327-21921 GCF_002814215.2 Seriola lalandi dorsalis | reverse complement strand
CTTCATTTGGAATATTTCTACGATTTACTGGCACTACGTCCGTGTGAGTCTTAACTAGCCTACCGTTAGCTCACCTGTTCTGTCCCGGCTTGAGCCTCACTTGGCGTTTATCTGGTCAACGCTGCCTGAGTTCTTGTCCACAATGTGGACGGTAGGACATACATCTTGTCCGTATGTGTCATACTGACAATAAAGTTATAAGTAAGCATGGATATTGCTTTAACCGTCCATTCTGTATGGTTTAGTGTTAAGACAAATGCAACAGAGTGAAACATGACGAAGAAGACGAGAGGTAGCTAACAAGCTAATTAGCTGCGACGAGCCAACGGAAAAAGAGGACCACAACAGGCGGGCAGACAAAAGCTGACGTCGAAATGGATGGGCTGAAACCTCCGGCAATGCTTGTTTTAGACTCCAACAACATAGCGAAGACATGGAAGAGTTGGAAGGAGGAGTTTATGCTTTATATGGACCTCACCATGCCTGATGCGGAGGAAGGCACGAAATCTAAGCTATTCTACTATCTCATTGGAGAGTGCCGGAGAGAGCTACTTGAGACATTGAGCGACGGCACGTCTGTGAGGAAGAAAGTGAGTGAAATGATGGAGCTGTTTGATGGACATTGTAATCCGAAAGTGAATGAGACTGTTGAGAGGTACAAATTCTTCATGCGCAACCAAGGATCAGAGGAAAATATTGACAGATATGTCACTGATTTGAAAATGCTGGCCAGTAGCTGTAATTTTGGAGACATCAGAGACTCATTGATCAGAGATAGGATTGTGTGTGGCACAAATAGCTCTACAATGAAGGAGAGACTACTCAGAGAAGAAAATCTGACACTGAATAAATGTCTGCAGATGTGCAGAGCTGCAGAGCTGCCAAGAGAAAACAGCAAAACACTGCAAGGACAGACAGTAGAAGAAGTTCATGCACTGAAACAGACTGAAAAGAACAGAAAAGGAACTGATATCTGCTGTAAGTTTTATGGCAAAACACATGAGAGAAACAAAAGCAAATGCCCAGCTTTTGGCAAGACATGTAAAAAGTGTGGGAAGGCAAATCATTTTGCAGCACAATGCAAATCAAGATCATAGGACAGCAGAAAATATAAACGAGTGCATGCCATCTCAGAGCGAGACAGTGACACATGTGAGGACATTATGACAATAACAGAAGTGAATGGGAATAAGGAGACTGTAAACCAAGTGGGGGAGAGCCACAGTCATGGGCAACACCTCTTTGCAGGAATGATGATTGACAAAACGCTGGTTAATTTCCAGATAGACTGTGGAGCGACCTGCAACGTCCTCCCCATACATCTCATAAACCCTGATACACAGCTGGAGAACACAGAAAAAGTGCTTGTGATGTACAACAAAACCAGGATGAGTCCACTGGGCAAATGCAAAGTCAAAGTCAGAAACCCCAGAAATAATAAACTATACAGGCTCGAGTTTCAAGTTGTGGACCAAAATGGAGGGATGCCTTTAAGCGAGGCCATGAATTTAATCAAGGTACAGTACGAGAATATTCTGGCCATTGACAGCATTGTGAAAGATAAACTGAGTGCTGTAGATAACAGAGACAAACATGACATGAACATGACGAGGGAGAAGATCCAGGCAGAGTTTGCAGACATATTCACTGGTGACGGCTGCATGGAGGGTGAATATCGCATTGAAATAGACAATAAGGTACCACCAGTTAAACTGACAAAACGCAGAGTACCAGTTGCTATGATGAAACCTCTTAAAGAGGAGCTTGAGGACCTGGAGAGAAGAAGGATCATCACTCCAGTGGAAAAAAGTACAGACTGGATAAGCAGTATGGTTTCTGTGACAAAACCAAACGGGAAACCACGGATCTGCATTGATCCAAAGCCGCTGAATCGGGCCCTTAAGAGGAGCAACCTTCCACTGCCTACAATTGATGACATCCTCCCGGAGATGTCAAATGCAAAGGTATTCACAGTGTGTGATGTAAAACACGGATTCTGGCATGTAAAGTTAGAGGAGGAGTCAAGTTACCTCACCATGTTTGCCACCCCATATGCAGGTCAGTCGATCTAAAGCAAGAGAAGGAGACACTACATCCTCATGACATGCAACACAGGCCCTTGGCCAAAGTTGGCACTGACTTGTTTTCATTCCATAACAAGGACTACTTGGTAACAGTGGACTACTATTAGCCTGTGCATATTCTCATTTGTCCAGGTCATAGTATCCTAAAGGAGTTTTAAATCGAAAAAACAACTGGACTTGATTTTTTGTCTGGGAAGACGTTTCACCTCTCATCCAAGAGGCTTCATCAGTTCAGGTACGCATCTGACCAGGCTGGGACTGGTCCAACTTTCTGGTGTGGAGACCCAGGTATTTAACCTCTTGTGGGCGTTCACAATGCTGATGATGTCACTGGTTCCCTTTTGTGCTCCCTTTTGTGCTCTCCAGCAGGAGAGCTAACTCCTCAGGCTTTGACTCGGCTGGCCATTTACATCTCAAGGAGAAAGCCCACTCCTTTGAGGACAGCAATGTTCACATCCTAGACAGAGAGGACAGTTGGTTCGAAAGAGGAGTAAAAGGGGCCATCTATGT
>NW_019524894.1:18340-19307 GCF_002814215.2 Seriola lalandi dorsalis | reverse complement strand
TGTTGATGCTATACAAATCAAGTGTATTTTTGTTAAAACCTCTGTGTAGTTCAACAACACTGGTACATGTGAGACACATCGGCCCCAATCAGGCATCAGAAATCCCATAATCACCATCTACTTCTCGCAATAATGTTTCCGCCCGGTCTCGAACCGGGGACCTTTCGCGTGTTAGGCGAACGTGATAACCACTACACTACGGAAACTACACACATCTGGCGGTCGTGGAAATATCGGAAACCTTGTTGAGCGATATTAGTAATTAATAAAGAATTAGCACGGTCGACAAAACCTATTGTTTCCGCCCGGTCTCGAACCGGGGACCTTTCGCGTGTGAGGCGAACGTGATAACCACTACACTACGGAAACTGTGCTAATTGAAATGATGACGTAATTTTTTTACAAATTCAATGAAAATGAGCCAACCAACTTTACATCTTTTTTACATGTAATTAATTAAATTAGTCTTGTTGATGCTATACAAATCAAGTGTATTTTTGTTAAAACCTCTGTGTAGTTCAACAACACTGGTATATGTGAGACACATCGGCCCCAATCAGGCCTCAGAAATCCCATAATCACCATCTACTTCTCGCAATAATGTTTCCGCCCGGTCTCGAACCGGGGACCTTTCGCGTGTTAGGCGAACGTGATAACCACTACACTACGGAAACTACACACTTCTTGCGGTCGGGGAAATAGCGGAAATTAGAGCGATATTAGTAATTAATAAAGAATTAGCACGGTCGACAAAACCTATTGTTTCCGCCCGGTTTCGAACCGGGGACCTTTCGCGTGTGAGGCGAACGTGATAACCACTACACTACGGAAACTGTGCTAATCGAAATGATGACGTAATTTTTTTTACAAATCCAATGAAAATGAGTTTTTGTTAATGAATGTTTTCATGTTCATTTCTTGGTACAAATTAGTCGAGTTGCACAGGAATCCACTGAGGATATTTTGA
>NW_019524894.1:17310-18320 GCF_002814215.2 Seriola lalandi dorsalis | reverse complement strand
GTGACTCCAACGACTGTCGTTATAACACAATAGAGCACTAACGAAGTCGAAACCAACTTTCCACCAACAACAGTCATGCAAACGACTGTAGTTGACACTTGGAGCACAAAAGGGAACCAGTGACATCATCAGCCTTGTGAACGCCCACAAGAGGTTAAATACCTGGGTCTCCAGACCAGAAAGTTGGACCACTCTCACATCAAGTAAGCGGCGTCATTGTGTGTGTTAAGCTACATTTTATTTACATGTAAATAATTAAATTAGTCTTGTTGATGCTATACAAATCAAGTGTATTTTTGTTAAAACCTCTGTGTAGCTCAACAACACTGGTACATGTGAGACACATCAGCCCCAATCAGGCATCAGAAATCCCATAATCACTATCTACTTCTCGCAATAATGTTTCTGCCCGGTCTCGAACCGGGGACCTTTCGCGTGTGAGGCGAACGTGATAACCACTACACTGCGGAAACTGTGCTAATCGTAATGATGACGTAATTTTTTTTACAAATTCAATGAAAATGAGTTTTTGTTAATGAATGTTTTCATGTTAATTTCTTGGTACAAATTAGTCGAGTTGCACAGGAATCCACTGAGGATATTTTGATTTATTTGTTCCAAATGTTATTCCTAATTAATATTCCCTGATGATGATGGAAATGCACTTTATTATTTCTAAGACTAAGTCTGATGGTCATATGTGGGATATGTTCAAGAAGAGAAAAAGGGACTTAACTTCAAAACAAAAAAAGAAAAGATGTAACAATAGGATTGTTGTTCCTAGTTTAAGTTGGCCAGGGGACATATTTGAGTGTGACACTGTACAAGAGTGAGGCTGGCCAGTATGACATGTTTGTGAGACGTTCATGACAATAAAGTTATAAGTAAACATGGATATTGCTTTAACCATCCATTCTGTATGGTTTAGTGTTAAGACAAACAGAACAGAGTGAAACAGAGACAATCCACCTTCACCCGGACATCACCTTCCAGCTCCGCCGGAGATACAT
>NW_019524894.1:15946-17246 GCF_002814215.2 Seriola lalandi dorsalis | reverse complement strand
GCCGAGCTGCCTGTACCTGTCCACTTCTGTTATTGTTCTCCACGGAAGAGGAAAGAGAAGTCATTGTGTGTGTTAAGCTACATTTTTAGCTCAATTGCTAGCTTGAATGTACCATGTAGTAAACTAATACATTGTGTATTACTCCATCTCTCAACATTAATGTTTCAACATGTTTTCATGTTCATTTCTTGGTACATGTAATTAATTAAATTAGTCGAGTTGCACAGGAATCCACTGAGGATATTTGGGATTTATTTGTTCCAAATGTTATTCCTAATTAATATTCCCTGATGATGATGGAAATGCACTTTATTATTTCTAAGACTAAGTCTGATGGTCATATGTGGGATATGTTCAAGAAGAGAAAAAGGGACTTAACTTCAAAACAAAAAAAGAAAAGATGTAACAATAGGATTGTTGTTCCTAGTTTAAGTTGGCCAGGGGACATGTTTGAGTGTGACACTGTACAAGAGTGTTTCCGTTGGCTCGTCGCAGCTAATTAGCTTGTTAGCTACCGCTCGTCTTCATCAAAATGTCAACTCACTTTGACAGTTGGTTCGAAAGAGTAAAAAGGGGCCATCTATGTTAAAATAGAGAAACCATCCCTCAACAGGGGAGGAGGTCTCAGACACCACCTATCTCCAATTTACAATGCTGCCCTTTCATCCCTTCCCAGGAGATTCAACAATCTAGCCTCAAAGAATAACAACTGTTCACAAGTGGCGAGTGACTCCAACGACTGTCGTTATAACACAATAGAGCACTAACGAAGTCGAAACCAACTTTCCACCAACAACAGTCATGCAAACGACTGTTCTTGACACTTGGAGCACAAAAGGGAACCAGTGACATCATCAGCCTTGTGAACGCCCACAAGAGGTTAAATACCTGGGTCTCCACACCAGAAAGTTGGACCAGTCTCACATCAAGTAAGCGGCGTCATTGTGTGTGTTAAGCTACATTTTTTTTTACATGTAATTAATTAAATTAGTCTTGTTGATGCTATACAAATCAAGTGTATTTTTGTTAAAACCTCTGTGTAGTTCAACAACACTGGTACATGTGAGACACATCGGCCCCAATCAGGCATCAGAAATCCCATAATCACCATCTACTTCTCGCAATAATGTTTCCGCCCGGTCTCGAACCGGGGACCTTTCGCGTGTTAGGCGAACGTGATAACCACTACACTACGGAAACTACAAATCTGTCAACCCCGTGGCTCCGGTCGGAGAGGAGGTCTCGCGATAATTTACCGCGACAAGTGGAAAGTCTCGCCGGTGTCTGTGCCCGTCTCCAG
>NW_019524894.1:15373-15896 GCF_002814215.2 Seriola lalandi dorsalis | reverse complement strand
CCCTGGGCCGGACTTTGGACATGCCTGGTTTACAGCTTAATAAAATCTCCAGTCAACAGCTGATTCTGGACTCTGAGCTAATGTTTCCTTTAGTGACTCATGCAGTGTAAGGCACAAACACAAGCTCTCATTACGTACATATTTGTAAAATAAACTAACTTGAAATTCACTAACTCCTATTAACTAAAACACAATAGAGAACTAACGAAGTCGAAACCAACTTTCCACCAACGACAGTCATGCAAACGACTGTCGTTGACACTTGGAGCACAAAAGGGAACCAGTGACATCATCAGCCTTGTGAACGCCCACAAGAGGTTAAATACCTGGGTCTCCACACCAGAAAGTAGGACCACTCTCACATCAAGTAGCTACATTTTATTACAGGTAATTAATTAAATTAGTCTTGTTGATGCTATACAAATCAAGTGTATTTTTGTTAAAACCTCTGTGTAGTTCAACAACACTGCTACATGTGAGACACATCGGCCCCAATCAGGCATCAGAAATCCCATAATCACCA
>NW_019524894.1:14145-15353 GCF_002814215.2 Seriola lalandi dorsalis | reverse complement strand
CAAGAGTGTTTCCGTTGGCTCGTCGCAGCTAATTAGCTTGTTAGCTACCTCTCGTCTTCATCAAAATGTCAAGTCACTTTGACACCGCTGCCACCATGTTTCACTCTGTTCCATTTGTCTTAACACTAAACCATACAGAATGGACCATATCCATGCTTACTTATAACTTTATTGTCAGTATGACACATACGGACATCAATCAGGTGTCAGAAATCCCATAATCACCATCTACTTCTCGCAATAATGTTTCCGCCCGGTCTCGAACCGGGGACCTTTCGCGTGTGAGGCGAACGCGATAACCACTACACTACGGAAACTACACATTTTCTGGCGGTCGGGTAAATAATCGAAACCCTGTTGAGCGATATTAGTAATCAATAAAGAATTGAATTAGCACGATCGACAAAACCTACTGTTTGCGCCCGGTTTCAGGGGACATATTTGAGTGTGACACTGTACAAGAGTGAGGCTGGCCAGTACGACATGTTTGTGAGACGTTCATGACAATAAAGTTATAAGTAAGCATGGATATTGCTTTAACCATCCATTCTGTATGGTTTAGTGTTAAGACAAACAGAACAGAGTGAAACAGAGACAATCCACCTTCACCCGGACATCACCTTCCAGCTCCGCCGGAGATACATTCACCGAGGGTCCCGCCGGAATCTCCACTATAACAGCTCAACAACAATAAAGTCCATCTGGTCCAGCTCTCGACGCCCTCCACGCTCCACCAGCCGGGTTTGTCGACCACAGCTTGTTGACACACCTAGCATCGTCGACTAACACCACCACCAGCTGCGACAATATCTCACTCAACTTCGCTCTGCTCAACATCTGCTCAACATCTGCTCACTGACAAGCAAGGGACATCTCATCCAGGATCTCATCACAGACCGTAAGCTAGACTTTCTTTGTTTAACCGAGACATGGCAACAGCCCAACGACGTCCGCCAGCTGATTGAATCCACTCCTAGCGGGTTGTTTGGTCCCACTCCAACAACAATCTACCCTTCATCTCCTAAATCCTCGAAAAAACAGTTGGCATGTCAGAAATGGGCTGAAAGGATCATACAAGGGTCACGGCGGCGAGAGTGCGGCCACAGGTCTACTGCCATCTTCTGGTAAAATGTAAAATAGCTTTTTCTGTACGTGTGTATTTTATACTGTGGTCAACAGTGCTGGCGGGCCGCATATTATTGATTTTA
>NW_019524894.1:13333-14125 GCF_002814215.2 Seriola lalandi dorsalis | reverse complement strand
TCTGCTCAACATCTGCTCAACATCTGCTCACTGACAAGCAAGGGACATCTCATCCAGGATCTCATCACAGACCGTAAGCTAGACTTTCTTTGTTTAACCGAGACATGGCAACAGCCCAACGACGTCCCCCAGCTGATTGAATCCACTCCTAGCGGGTTTGTTTACATCTGTCAACCCCGTGGCTCCGGTCGGAAAGGAGGTCTCGCGATAATTTACCGCGACAAGTGGAAAGTCTCGCCGGTGTCTGTGCCCGTCTCCAGCTCGTTTGAATCCACTCTCTGCGAGTTGTTTGGTCCCACTCCAACAACAATCTACCCTTCATCTCCAAAATCCTCGAAAAAACAGTCGCCATGTCAGAAATGGGCTGAAAGGATCATACAAGGGTCACGGCGGCGAGAGTGCGGCCACAGGTCTACTGCCATCTTCTGGTAAAATGTAAAATAGCTTTTTCTGTACGTGTGTATTTTATACTGTGGTCAACAGTGCTGGCGGGCCGCATATTATTGATTTTATGACAGAGGCTGCAGGCCGGTGAAAATTTTAACATGGCCGCGATTGGCCCCTGGGCCGGACTTTGGACATGCCTGGTTTACAGCTTAATAAAATCTCCAGTCAACAGCTGATTCTGGACTCTGAGCTAATGTTTCCTTTAGTGACTCATGCAGTGTAAGGCACAAACACAAGCTCTCATTACGTACATATTTGTAAAATAAACTAACTTGAAATTCACTAACTCCTATTAACTATAACACAATAGAGAACTAACGAAGTCGAAACCAACTTTCCACCAAC
>NW_019524894.1:12614-13313 GCF_002814215.2 Seriola lalandi dorsalis | reverse complement strand
CCCTGGGCCGGACTTTGGACATGCCTGGTTTACAGCTTAATAAAATCTCCAGTCAACAGCTGATTCTGGACTCCGAGCTAATGTTTCCTTTAGTGACTCATGCAGTGTAAGGCACAAACACAAGCTCTCATTACGTACATATTTGTAAAATAAACTAACTTGAAATTCACTAACTCCTATTGAACTACTAATTGCAGATGATTTGATCGGCTTCTTAGTCGACTTCTGTACTGCTGTTTGCCTCAGAGCCGAGCTGCCTGTACCTGTCCCCTTCTGTTATTGTTCTCCACGGAAGAGGTAAGCGACGTCATTGTGTGTGTTAAGCTACATTTTTTTTTTACATGTAATCAATTCAATTAGTCTTGTTGATGCTATACAAATCAAGTGTATTTTTGTTAAAACCTCTGTGTAGTTCAACAACACTGCTACATGTGAGACACATCGGCCCCAATCAGGCATCAGAAATCCCATATTCACCATCTACTTCTCGCAATAATGTTTCCGCCCGGTCTCGAACCGGGGACCTTTCGCGTGTTAGGCGAACGTGATAACCACTACACTACGGAAACTACACATTTCTTGATGTCGGGGAAATAGCGGAAATTAGAGCGATATTAGTAATTAATAAAGAATTGAATTAGCACGGTCGACAAAACCTATTGTTTCCGCCCGGTTTCGAACCGGGGACCTTTCGCGTGT
>NW_019524894.1:11840-12594 GCF_002814215.2 Seriola lalandi dorsalis | reverse complement strand
GACTGTCGTTATAACACAATAGAGCACTAACGAAGTCGAAACCAACTTTCCACCAACGACAGTCATGCAAACGGCTGTCGTTGACACTTGGAGCACAAAAGGGAACCAGTGACATCATCAGCCTTGTGAACGCCCACAAGAGGTTAAATACCTGGGTCTCCACACCAGAAAGTTGGACCACTCTCACATCAAGTAGCTACATTTTTTTACATGTAATTAATTAAATTAGTCTTTTTGATGCTATACAAATCAAGTGTATTTTTGTTAAAACCCAAGTGTAGTTCAACAACACTGGTACATGTGAGACACATCGGCCCCAATCAGGCATCAGAAATCCCGTAATCACCATCTACTTCTCGCAATAATGTTTCCGCCCGGTCTCGAACCGGGGACCTTTCGCGTGTGAGGCGAACGTGATAACCACTACACTACGGAAACTACACATTTCAGGCGGTCGGGGAAATAGGAGAAACCCTGTTGAGCGATATTAGTAATTAATAAAGAATTGAATTAGCACGATCAACAAAAGATATTGTTTCCGCCCGGTTTCGAACCGGGGACCTTTCGCGTGTGAGGCGAACGTGATAACCACTACACTACGGAAACTATGCTAATCGAAATGATGACGTAATTTTTTTTACAAATTCAATGAAAATGAGTTTTTGTGGATGAATGTTTTCGTGTTCATTTTTTGGTACAAATTGGTCGAGTTGCACAGGAATCCACTGAGGATATTTTGATTTATTTGTTCCAA
>NW_019524894.1:11428-11820 GCF_002814215.2 Seriola lalandi dorsalis | reverse complement strand
CATGTCAGAAATGGGCTGAAAGGATCATACAAGGGTCACGGCGGCGAGAGTGCGGCCACAGGTCTACTGCCATCTTCTGGTAAAATGTAAAATAGCTTTTTTTGTACGTGTGTATTTTATACTGTGGTCAACAGTGCTGGCGGGCCGCATATTATTGATTTTATGACAGAGGCTGCAGGCCGGTGAAAATTTTAACATGTCCGCGATTGGCCCCTGGGCCGGACTTTGGACATGCCTGGTTTACAGCTTAATAAAATCTCCAGTCAACAGCTGATTCTGGACTCTGAGCTAATGTTTCCTTTAGTGACTCATGCAGTGTAAGGCACAAACACAAGCTCTCATTACGTACATATTTGTAAAATAAACTAACTTGAAATTCACTAACTCCTATT
>NW_019524894.1:10100-11408 GCF_002814215.2 Seriola lalandi dorsalis | reverse complement strand
TGTAGTTCAACAACACTGGTACATGTGAGACACATCGGCCCCAATCAGGCATCAGAAATCCCATAATCACCATATACTCTAATGTTTCCGCCCGGTCTCGAACCGGGGACCTTTCGCGTGTGAGGCGAACGTGATAACCACTACACTACGGAAACTACACACTTCTGGCGGTCGGGGAAATAGGGGAAATTAGAGCGATATTAGTAATTAATAAAGAATTAGCACGGTTGACAAAACCTATTGTTTCCGCCCGGTTTCGAACCGGGGACCTTTCGCGTGTGAGGCGAACGTGATAACCACTACACTACGGAAACTGTGCTAATCGAAATTATGACGTAATTTTTTTTACAAATTCAATGAAAATGAGTTTTTGTTAATGAATGTTTTCATGTTCATTTCTTGGTACAAATTAGTCGAGTTGCACAGGAATCCACTGAGGATATTTTGATTTATTTGTTCCAAATGTTATTCCTAATTAATATTCCCTGATGATGATGCAAATGCACTTTATTATTTCTAAGACTAAGTCTGATGGTCATATGTGGGATATATTTTCAAGAAGAGAAAAAGGGACTTAACTTCAAAACAAAAAAAGAAAAGATGTAACAATAGGATTGTTGTTCCTAGTTTAAGTTGGCCAGGGGACATATTTGAGTGTGACACTGTACAAGAGTGTTTCCGTTGGCTCGTCTACAGCTAGAGCCCCGAGGCATGTATTAATCTTCTGTTTCGGGTTTATTATTCTTCCGCCAAATTTCGGCGCGTAACTCGTCCCACAGCTTTGAGAAAACCCTGGTAATATATACATCAAAACGTGCGTCTTGATCCCGCAAGGGGTGCTATGACTTTTGGTGTTAAAATTCCAATTTTTCCCAAAGTTATTCCCAAAAAACTGGGAATAAATAATGCATTAGAAATGCATTGGAATTTTCTTTAGAAACCCACCTTTTTTCGACAAAATTGCACCTTTTTTCTGAGTCATCCAGCTCTCTCATACCTGCACGTAGAAATGTGATTCAAACTGTAAAACGGAGGAAAACTTCTGCTCTCTCAAAGACAGGAACTGTTTTTACATAACATGTAAACTTTTCAAACTGTGAGCACTCAAAGGAGGAGTGCAAATCACTTTTTCTTCAAAGTTAGAGTGAAAGCGTCAGCTGGCTAGAGTGCGTGCAGCAGTAAAAAATAACCTTTATTTTTATTTTTAACTCGAGCTCACGGCCAAACCGTAAAAAGGAGACAAATAATTCTTTCTGAAAATGTAGACATAGTTGTTGGGATTCATAAAATGTAACTTTGACAGGCAGG
>NW_019524894.1:8078-8999 GCF_002814215.2 Seriola lalandi dorsalis | reverse complement strand
TGAAGACATGTTGCCTCTTGTTTTATAAAAAAAAACAAGACAGAATATGAGATATTTCCCACATAATACATGATGGAGGGATGTGACATTGTTTTATATCAGAGTCTTTTATATCAAGACATTTCTCAAAACCAGAATATGATCAGGGTGACTTTTGAACACTGGAAATAAATCATGTACTCATCCAGTAGTATCCAGACTTCCATTTCTGGAAGTCGGGGAAATAGCGGGAAGCTTGTTGAGCGATATTAGTAATTAATAAAGCATTGAATTAGCACGGTCGACAAAACCTATTGTTTCCGCCCGGTTTCGAACCGGGGACCTTTCGCGTGTGAGGCGAACGTGATAACCACTATTAATTTAATTAATTAAATTAGTCTTGTTGATGCTATACAAATCAAGTGTATTTTTGTTAAAACCTAAGTGAAGTTTTTAACAACACTGCTACATGTGAGACACATCAGCCCCAATCAGGCATCAGAAATCCCATAATCACCATCTACTTCTCGCAATAATGTTTCCGCCCGGTCTCGAACCGGGGACCTTCCGGTGTCTGTGCCCGTCTCCAGCTCGTTTGAATCCACTCTCTGCGAGTTGTTTGGTCCCACTCCAACAACAATCTACCCTTCATCTCCAAAATCCTCGAAAAAACAGTCGGCATGTCAGAAATGGGCTGAAAGGATCATACAAGGGTCACGGCGGCGAGAGTGCGGCCACAGGTCTACTGCCATCTTCTGGTAAAATGTAAAATAGCTTTTTTTGTACGCGTGTATTTTATACTGTGGTCAACAGTGCTGGCGGGCCGCATATTAATGATTTTATGACAGAGGCTGCAGGCCGGTGAAAACTTTAACATGGCCGCGATTGGCCCCTGGGCCGGACTTTGGACATGCCTGGTTTACAGCTTAATAAAATCTCCAG
>NW_019524894.1:1784-2636 GCF_002814215.2 Seriola lalandi dorsalis | reverse complement strand
CAACAGGGGAGGAGGTCTCAGACACCACCTATCTCCAATTTACAATGCTGCCCTTTCATCCCTTCCCAGGAGATTCAACAATCTAGCCTCAAAGAATAACAACTGTTCACAAGTGGCGAGTGACTCCAACGACTGTCGTTATACAAATCAAGTGTATTTTTGTTAAAACCTAAGTGAAGTTTTTGACAACACTGCTACATGTGAGACACATTGGCCTCAATCAGGCATCAGAAATCCCATAATCACCATCTACTTCTCGCATAATGTTTTCGCCCGGTCTCGAACCGGGGACCTTTCGCGTGTTAGGCGAACGTGATAACCACTACACTACGGAAACTGGGCTAATTGAAATGATGACGTAATTTTTTTACAAATTCAATGAAAATGAGCGAACCAACTGCTTCTTAGTCGACTTCTGTACTGCTGTTTGCCTCAGGGCCGAGCTGCCTGTACCACTTGCCGTCGGGGAAATAGCACGAACCTTGTCGAGCGATATTAGAAATTAATAAAGAATTGAATTAGCACAGTGGACAAAACCTATTGTTTCCGCCCGGTTTCGAACCGGGGACCTTTCGCGTGTGAGGCGAACGTGATAACCACTACACTACGGAAGCTGTTGCTATAGGAACAAAAGCTGAGGAACAAAACATTGCCTTGTTGATTGTTATTGGTAAGTTACAAGACGATCGAATAATGTTTCCGCCCGGTCTCGAACCGGGGACCTTTCGCGTGTTAGGCGAACGTGATAACCACTACACTACGGAAACTACAAATCTGTCAACCCCGTGGCTCCGGTCGGAGAGGAGGTCTCGCGATAATTTACCGCGACAAGTGGAAAGTCTCGCCGGTGTC
>NW_019524894.1:0-848 GCF_002814215.2 Seriola lalandi dorsalis | reverse complement strand
TGATGACGTAATTTTTTTTACATATTCAATGAAAATGAGTTTTTGTTAATGAATGTTTTCATGTTAATTTCTTGGTACAAATTAGCCGAGTTGCACAGGAATCCACTGAGGATATTTTGATTTATTTGTTCCAAATGTTATTCCTAATTAATATTCCCTGATGATGATGGAAATGCACTTTATTATTTCTAAGACTAAGTCTGATGGTCATATGTGGGATATGTTCAAGAAGAGAAAAAGGGACTTAACTTCAAAACAAAAAAGAAAAGATGTAACAATAGGATTGTTGTTCCTAGTTTAAGTTGGCCAGGGGACATATTTGAGTGTGACACTGTACAAGAGTGTTTCCGTTGGCTCGTCGCAGCTAATTAGCTTGTTAGCTACCTCTCGTCTTCATCAAAATGTCAAGTCACTTTGACACCGCTGCCACCATGTTTCACTCTGTTCCATTTGTCTTAACACTAAACCATACAGAATGGACCATATCCATGCTTACTTATAACTTTATTGTCAGTATGACACATACGGACAAGATGTATGTCCTACTGTCCACATTGTGGACTAGAACTCAGGAAGCGTTGACCAGATAAACGCCAAGTGAGGCTCAAGCCAGGACAGAACAGGTGAGCTAACGGTAGGCTAGTTAAGACTCACACGGACGTAGTGCCAGTAAATCGTAGAAATATTCACATCCTAGACAGAGAGGACAGTTGGTTCGAAAGAGGAGTAAAAGGGGCCATCTATGTAAAAATAGAGAAACCATCCCTCAACAGGGGAGGAGGTCTCAGACACCACCTATCTCCAATTTACAATGCTGCCCTTTCATCCCTTCCCAGGAGATTCAACAA
>NW_019524893.1:73681-108269 GCF_002814215.2 Seriola lalandi dorsalis | reverse complement strand
GCCTTACCATACTATGTCGTTTTTATGCCTTACTATACTATGACGTTTTTATGCCTTAATATACTATGTCGTTTTTATGCCTTTTTATGCCTTACCATACTATGTCGTTTTTATGCCTTTTTATGCCTTACTATACTATGACGTTTTTATGCCTCACTATACTATGTCCTTTTTATGCCTTTTTATGCCTTACTATATTATGACGTTTTTATGCCTTTTTATGCCTTACAACACTATGAAGTTCTTATGCCTTACTATTATATGTCGTTTTATGCCTTTTTATGCCTTATTATACTATGACGTTTTCATGCCTTTTTATGCCTTACTATAATATGACGTTTTTATGCCTTACTATACTATGACGTTTTTATGCCTTTTTATGCCTTACCATACTATGTCGTTTTTATGCCTTACTATACTATGACGTTTTTATGCCTTAATATACTATGTCGTTTTTATGCCTTTTTATGCCTTACCATACTATGTCGTTTTTATGCCTTACTATACTATGTCGTTTTTATGCCTTTTTATGCCTTACTATACTATGTCATTTTTATGCCTTACTATACTATGACTTTTCATTCCTTACTATTATATGTCGTTTTATGCGTTTTTATGCCTTACTATACTATGACTTTTCATTCCTTACTATTATATGTCGTTTTATGCGTTTTTATGCCTTACTATACTATGACGTTTTTATGCCTTTTTATGCCTTACTATACTATGTCGTTTTATGCCTTTTTATGCCTTACTATACTATGACGTTTTTATGCCTTTTTATGCCTTACTATACTATGTCGTTTTTATGCCTTTTTATGCCTTACCATACTATGTCGTTTTTATGTCGTTTTTATGCCTTACTATACTATGACGTTTTTATGCATTTATGCCTTACTATACTATGTCGTTTTTATGCCTTACTATACTATGACGTTTTTATGCATTTTTATGCCTTACTATACTATGTCGTTTTTATGCCTTACTATACTATGACTTTTCATGCCTTACTATACTATGATGTTTTTATGCCTTTTTATGCCTTACTATACTATGTCGTTTTTATGCCTTACTATACTATGACTTTTCATGCCTTACTATACTATGTCTTTTTATGCCTTACTATACTATGACTTTTTCATGCCTTACTATACTATGATGTTTTTATGCCTTTTTATGCCTTACTATACTATGGCGTTTTTATGCCTTTTTATGCCTTACTATACTATGACCTTTTTATGCCTTTTTATGCCTTATCTATACTATGACTTTTCATGCCTTACTATACTATGACGTTTTTATGCCTTTTTATGCCTTACTATACTATGACGTTTTTATGCCTTTTTATGCCTTACTATACTATGACTTTTCATGCCTTACTATACTATGACGTTTTTATGCCTTACTATACTATGACGTTTTTATGCCTTTTTATGCCTTACTATACTATGACGTTTTTATGCCTTACTATTATATGTCGTTTTTATGCCTCACTATACTATGTCGTTTTATGCCTTTTTATGCCTTACTATACTATGTTGTTTTTTATGCCTTACTATACTATGACTTTTCATGCCTTACTATACTATGACGTTTTTATGCCTTAATATACTATGTCGTTTTTATGCCTTTTTATGCCTTACTATACTATGACGTTTTTATGCCTTACTATTATATGTCGTTTTTATGCCTCACTATACTATGTCGTTTTATGCCTTTTTATGCCTTACTATACAATAAAGTTTTTATGCCTTTCTATACTATGTCGTTTTTATGCGTTTTTATGCCTTACTATACTATGACGTTTTTATGCCTTTTTATGCCTTACCATACTATGCCTTTTTATGCCTTACTATACTATAACGTTTTTATGCCTTTTTATGCCTTACTATACTATGACTTTTTATGCCTTTTTATGCCTTACTATACTATGAAGTTTTTATGCCTTACTATACTATGTCGTTTTTATGCCTTTTTATGCCTTACTATACTATGACGTTTTTATGCCTTACTATACTATGACGTTTTTATGCCTTTTTATGCCTTACTATACTATGACGTTTTTATGCCTTTTTATGCCTTACTATACTATGGTTTTCAGGCCTTTTTATGCCTTACTATACTATGACGTTTTTATGCCTTACTATACTATGTCCTTTTTATGCCTTTTTATGCCTTACTATACTATGTCCTTTTTATGCCTTTTTATGCCTCACTATACTATGTCCTTTTTATGCCTTTTTATGCCTTACTATACTATGACGTTTTTATGCCTTTTTATGCCTTACTATACTATGTTCTTTTTATTTCTCACTATACTATAAAGTTTTTATGCTTTACTATACTATGACGTTTTTATGCCTTACTATACTATGTCCGTTTTTATGCCTTTTTATGCCTTACTATACTATGTACGTTTTTATGCCTTACTATACTATGTCGTTTTTATGCCTTTTTATGCCTTACTATACTATTTGGTTTTATGCCTTTTTATGCCTTACTATACTATGCCTTATTATACTATGACGTTTCTATGCCTTGCTACACTATGTTGTTTTTATGCTTTACTATACTATGTCATTTTTGTGCCTTACTATACTATGCTGGAGCGAGGACTGTAGCCTCTACATATGGGGCACCTGTTCAACCCACTGTGCCACTCAATGCCCCTATGCTATGACATTTTTATCAATGAATCAATCTACATGTGTATGTATGTATTGTTAAGAACAGTTCATGTAAATCATAACAATTAAGGAACTTCCACACCGTCGTCTTAAGCAATATTTCTTTTAATTCAAATTTGTAACAAATAAAGTTCATGGGATGTTAGGTCAGTGATTAGTGTGTAGTGGAGATGTGGGATATAGGGAAAGCCATGTGTGTTTGTGACTTGTTTTGTTTGGTGGAAAACAAAAACCACAAATGAAGAGGATGTCAGGAGCTCGGGATTCCAGTGAGAGAGAGAGACAAGGCCGAAGAAACCTGGCTTTGATGCCCTTCCTCACAGGTGCAGCCATTCAGCAAACTAAGAGAGTTGAAGTCTCCCAGGAACCAGAAATTCAGGCAATGCAAACCAAAACAGGAGACCAGGGTACAGTACACAAAGCAGTAAGCACAAGGGCAGGAACAACATCTGAAAGTATGTATGTGTGTATGTATGGGTGTGATGGTTGGTCACTTTTCAACCAAGTCCAGATCCACATTAGTTTCACTTTAACCTTTTGAATCATTATTTATTGATTTATCAGACCAGTTTGACTATTGTACTACTGATTTATTAAATCACTTCTGTCACTTTCATTACATTAATAATTTTGAATTTGCATTTAGTAATTCATTGTTCTAGAAGAAAGTAATAGTTATTTATTGACCAATAAAAAAACAGCCATTACCAATGTTTTTAATTTAAAAAGTCAAATAAATAAATATATTGATTAACATTAAATGAACTGACCTTTAGTATGTCATGACAGGTAACCGTCAATATAAAAAAGAAAAAAAAACACTTTCATTTTTGGTTTACACAAAATGATGAGTTGGTCTTTTTTTTGATGAAATTTATCAAAATAAAAACTGCATAATTAAGACTTATGAACACAAAGTTATGACTCAGTATGTTATCATGTATAATTTATTTTTTTTTTTCATCATATGTGAATGGGATCTCTTATTTGGCAGGAATGGGCTTCCATACCTATGAGGTTTTATTATGTGTTACATGAGTCTCTCTCTCTCTCTCTCTCCCTCCTCTTCCTCCTCCTCCCTCCCATCAGCACCATTGTTGGTTGCCTTTAGCAACTGGCCTGTTGGAAAATCACTGTCTCCTTGGCGCTGTGGTTGCCATGACAACGTGCTGCGACAGCAGCCCCCGTCAGCATCAGACCAATAATTGTAGATGGACAACATCATTTCCTTTTATAGAGCAGACATGTTGCAGAGAGAGAGAGAGAGAGAGAGAGGACCGCCATCACAGTGTGAAGGTCAACGGACATCAAAAATAAAAGTAGAGAAAGGTAGAACAGTAAGGAACAGTAGAGAACATTAGGGAACAGTAGAGAAAAGTAGAGAAAAGTATAACAGTAGGGAACAGTAGAACATTAGACAAAAGTAGAACATTAGACAAAAGTAGAACAGTAGAGAAAAGTAGAACAGTAAGAAACAGTAGGAAACAGTAGAACAGTAGGAAACAGTAGAACAGTAGGAAACAGTAGAACAGTAGGAAACAGTAGGAAACAGTAGAACAGTAGGAAACAGTAGAACAGTAGGAACCAGTAGAACAGGAGGAAACAGTAGGAAACAGTAGAACCGTAGAACAGTAGGAAACAGTAGAACAGTAGGAAACAGTAGGAAACAGTAGAACAGTAGGAAACAGTAGAACAGTGGGAACCAGTAGGAAACAGTAGAACAGTAGGAACCAGTAGGAAACAGTAGAACAGTAGGAAACAGTAGGAACCAGTAGGAAACAGTAGAACCGTAGAACAGTAGGAAACAGTAGAACAGTGGGAACCAATAGGAAACGGTAGAACAGTAGGAACCAGTAGGAAACAGTAGAACCGTAGAACAGTAGGAAACAGTAGAACAGT
Source organism: Seriola lalandi dorsalis (assembly GCF_002814215.2). Classification (NCBI taxonomy): domain Eukaryota; kingdom Metazoa; phylum Chordata; class Actinopteri; order Carangiformes; family Carangidae; genus Seriola; species Seriola lalandi. Next base: position 103,683 of record NW_019524893.1, on the reverse strand, counting down.
AGGAACCAGTAGGAAACAGTAGAACAGTAGGAAACAGTAGGCAACAGTAGATCAGTCGGAAGCGTTAGGAAACAGTAGAACCGTATGAAGTAGTAGAACAGTAAGAAACAGTAGGAAACAGTAGAACAGTAGAACAGTAGGAAACAGTAGAACAGTAGAACAGTAGGAAACAGTAGAACAGTAGAACAGTAGGAAACAGTAGGAAACAGTAGAACAGTAGGAAACAGTAGGAAACAGTAGAACCGTGGAACAGTAGGAAACAGTAGAACAGTAGGAAACAGTAGAACAGTAGGAACCAGTACGAAACAGTAGAACAGTGGGAAACAGTAGAACAGTAGGAACCAGTAGGAAACAGTAGGAAACAGTAGAACAGTAGGAAACAGTAGAACAGTAGGAAACAGTAGAACAGTAGGAAACAATAGAAAACAGTAGATCAGTCGGAAACAATAGGAAACAGTAGAACCGTATGAAGTAGAACAGTAAGAAACAGTAGGAAACAGTAGGAAACAGTAGAACAGTAGGAACCAGTAGGAAACAGTAGAACAGTAGAACAGTAGGAAACAGTAGAACAGTAGGAACCAGTAGGAAACAGTAGAACAGTAGAACAGTAGGAAACAGTAGAACAGTAGGAAACAGTAGGAAACAGTAGGAAACAGTAGAACAGTAGGAACCAGTAGGAAACAGTAGAACAGTAGGAAACAGTAGAAGAGTAGGAACCAGTAGGAAACAGTAGAACAGTAGGAACCAGTAGGAAACAGTAGAACAGTAGGAAACAGTAGAAGAGTAGGAACCAGTAGGAAACAGTAGATCAGTAGAACAGTAGGAAACAGTAGAACAGTAGGAAACAGTAGAACAGTAGGAAACAGTAGGAAACAGTAGGAAACAGTAGGAAACAGTAGGAAACAGTAGAACAGTAGGAAACAGTAGGAAACAGTAGAACAGTAGGAACCAGTAGGAACCAGTAGAACAGTAGAAGAGTAGGAAACAGTAGAACAGTAGGAAACAGTAGAACCGTAGAACAGTCGGAAACAGTGGGAAAAAGTAGAACAGTAGGAAACAGTAGAACAGTAGGAAACAGTAGGAAACAGTAGAACCGTAGAACAGTAGAAGAGTAGGAAACAGTAGAACAGTAGAACAGTAGAACAGTAGGAAACAGTAGAATAGTAGAACCGTAGAACAGTAGGAAACAGTAGAACAGTAGGAAACAGTAGAACAGTAGGAACCAGTAGAACAGTAGGAACCAGTAGGAAACAGTAGAACAGTAGGAACAGTAGAAACAGTAGGAAACAGTAGGAAACAGTAGAACAGTAGGAACCAGTAGGAAACAGTAGAACAGTAGAACCAGTAGAACAGTAGAAGAGTAGGAAACAGTAGAACAGTAGGAAACAGTAGAACAGTAGGAAACAGTAGGAAACAGTAGGAAACAGTAGGAAACAGTAGGAAACAGTAGAACAGTAGGAAACAATAGAAAACAGTAGATCAGTCGGAAACAATAGGAAACAGTAGAACCGTATGAAGTAGAACAGTAAGAAACAGTAGGAAACAGTAGGAAACAGTAGAACAGTAGAACAGTAGGAAACAGTAGAACAGTAGGAACCAGTAGGAAACAGTAGAACAGTAGAACAGTAGGAAACAGTAGAACAGTAGAACAGTAGGAAACAGTAGAACAGTAGGAACCAGTAGGAAACAGTAGAACAGTAGAACAGTAGGAAACAGTAGAACAGTAGGAAACAGTAAGAAACAGTAGGAAACAGTAGAACAGTAGGAACCAGTAGGAAACAGTAGAACAGTAGGAAACAGTAGGAAACAGTAGAAACAGTAGGAAACAGTAGGAAACAGTAGAACAGTAGGAAACAGTAGGAAACAGTAGAAGAGTAGGAAACAGTAGAACCGTAGAACAGTAGGAAACAGTAGGAAACAGTAGGAACCAGTAGGAAACAGTAGAACCAGTAGGAACCAGTAGAACAGTAGAAGAGTAGGAAACAGTAGAACAGTAGGAAACAGTAGGAAACAGTAGGAAACAGTAGGAAACAGTAGAACCAGTAGGAAACAGTAGAACAGTAGGAAACAGTAGAAGAGTAGGAAACAGTAGAACAGTAGGAAACAGTAGGAAACAGTAGGAAACAGTAGGAAACAGTAGAACAGTAGGAAACAGTAGGAAACAGTAGGAAACAGTAGGAAACAGTAGGAACAGTAGAACAGTAGGAAACAGTAGGAAACAGTAGAACAGTAGGAAACAGTAGGAAACAGTAGAACAGTAGGAACCAGTAGGAACCAGTAGAACTGTAGAACAGTAGAAGAGTAGGAAACAGTAGAAGAGTAGGAAACAGTAGGAAACAGTAGGAACCAGTAGGAAACAGTAGAACAGTAGGAAACAGTAGGAAACAGTAGGAACCAGTAGGAAACAGTAGGAACCAGTAGGAAACAGTAGAACCGTAGAACAGTAGAAGAGTAGGAAACAGTAGAACAGTAGGAAACAGTAGAACAGTAGGAAACAGTAGGAAATAGTAGAACCGTAGAACAGTAGAACCATAGAACAGTGAAGGGGTGGTTTCTGCTTTGGGCCTCAGAATCAGCTTCATCCGGCACTGCTCACTCCTCTTCATCAGTCAGACAGACAGGTGGACAGACTCACGGACCAAACAGCCATGGTGTCTGCTGCCTGCTGGACCTCCTCCTCCTCTTCCTCCCTTCCCCCTCCTCCCTCCCCCTCCCTCTCTGAATCACGGAAAAACACCAAAATGAAGCGTCTGTTCCTGCTCTGCTCTCCGGTGAGTCCGCCGACAAAACACCGACATTTCACCCACAAACACACGCTCCTCTGCCGGGGCTCACTGACACCGTGAGGCGGCGGGTTCCAACTCGGATCCGGTCTGATCCGCTGCGGACCGGGACCCGCGGTCCGCCTTTAATCCGGTTTTATTGACCAGGTTTTTCTGGTCCTTCCTCCTGCATCAGTCTCCCACCGCGGAGGACCAGATGCAGGAGCAGACATGTCGCAGGCTGGATCCGTGATGCTGCTCCGCCGCCGGTCCTGGTCTGTGTCAGCTTGTTCATCTGTTTATTTGTTTGTTTGTTTGTTGATTGATTAGTGATCGATCGATTATAGCCCCTGTTTTAAAGATGAAGAAGCTGTGATGAAGATCAGAGTGTAGGATGGAGCTGAGCCTGTGAAACATATGTTCATATTTATTTATAAAATAATCATATTTATCATATTTAAACTGCTGAGTATCAGCTGCAGGCGTATTGTGTTGTTGTGCAGCAGGAACAAACAGCCACAGTGTGTTTACTCCGTGTTGTGATGCTGAGGAAACTGGATCGTTTTATTTTAAGATGAATTTTAAGCTTTAAATGTTTCATAATTAAAAAACATAATAATTGACTTTAAACAGTTGAATTGTGTCTCAGTGTTTTTCCATGAAGAGTTCAACTCTTCACTGAGTCCAGGTTGGATTTAAAGGAGCCACAGTTCTTTTATAAAGGTGTGAACAGGTTTGTGTGTCAGTCCTTTACATCAGAGACCTTTAATGTGGTTTAATACAAACTATATTTGTTGAGATATATGATATCATTTACGTAGCGCGGTGGTGTAATGTAACAGTGATTCAATACTGTACTTAAGCACACATTTAACACATGACTACACAGCTGAAACAGCTGATCAATAACTCAGTTAATTGAAAGAAAATTGTCAACTATAATAATTTAGTAATTAGTTAATCAAAGCTCTTATATTCACCAGTGTCAGATTTTGTGTTTTATGTTCAGGTCACTGTGACATCTTTAAACGTCATTAAAAGAATCTGTGACAATATTTTCTGACATTTAATAAAACAAACAATTCATTAAATAATCAAGAAAATAGTTATCAATTAATATTTGCATCATATACTACAATTAACTTCTGTTTCTCTACAGTTCAGGGGGGATGTTTGTTATTATCTGACACATGTAAAGATTTAACTGCAAACTGCGTTAGAAAGTAATTAAGTACTTTAACTCAAATACAGTTCATACGTAAAATATTATTTCTGCTTTATTCACATTGATGCTGAATTATACTCTGACTCCAATGTAGTTTATTACATATAATCAGATTATACACTTAGTGTTATTGAACAAACCAATAACTGTGTATAAAGTAGTTTAAATCCACAAAAAACACCTGCATCGGTAAAAACTACAATATAATAAGGTAATAAGATATAATAATATAATAATATAAAACATACTGTTGCTTATAATAAGTAGTTTTACTGTCATATTTATACTTTTAATTAAATAAACAATATGAGTTCTTCTTCAACCCTTCGATTATTATTAATGTAGTTAATGTGGAATTATGGAGGATAAAATATTAGAAATGAGTTAATTAAACATGTCTCTGACACAAACTGGACACTATGATCTTCATAAAGGTAGAGTCTCTGTCAGCACAGGTGTATTGGATTGTATTAGCACATACAGGTGTACCTAATAAAGTGGCCACTGTGTGGATTAACCCCATCAGTCCCAGTGTTTAAATCAGGCCTAAATGTGAAGCGATGTGTATCTGACGTCAACAAAACATTAAAGACTGTTTATAAAAATGACTTTAAATTACAGTAAGAACAGATCTGGGTTTTATCAGTTTCCTTCTTGGTGATTTTCACTGCTCTGTAAAATGTGACAATTTGATTGCCTTGAAAAAACTAAGCAAATACTGTACAACTATTAGATTTAGAGCTTAGATATGTTGACTTTATATTTTTATTTACTTCATTTTTTAAAGTTAACTTGCTCTTTTCAAGTAAGAGGTTACTGTCATTAGTGATCATGTGCAGTTTCCTATGTGACTTTAAATTCTACATTTACTGTATAATAAGTTGTTTAAACCTGTTTAAATATACCTGTAAATAAAACTGTTATTGAATACTTTTGGGTGTAGTCCTGATCCTGGTCTTTTCTGAACCTGGTTTTAGTTCATTATCAAGAAGTCAGACTTTACCTGATGATACTGAACCAGATTTTCAGAGGGATAAACATTGTTAAATATAAGTTTTCAATTCGAGAAGCTTTATTGGCATGAACAAAAACATGTTGTTGCCAGAGCAGTTTACAGAATATTAAAATACATTAATTGTTATATATGTTTCATACTGATCAGTCCATTGTTGTATTTTCTTATAATACTGTATATAACAACATAATAATGCATCTGTTTTCTCTCGCTGTTCTCCTGTTAGATCATAAGCAGCTGTTCCACAGTGATATCAGGATTTTCACATGATTTACAAAGATAAAATCACGAGGCTTGTGTTTTTAAACAGTTTCTGAGTGAGTGAGGATTTAAGCCAAATCATAAAACTGACCCTCAGTATCAGTTGCTGTTTGTTAACATGTGTTTTTATTGTTTTATTTTGACTTATCTGACAATAAAGCAGAGTTTAATTCACATAATCAGTTTTTAATTACCAATATGTTCAGTAAATGTCGGACTAGTCTCCTCCTACCCAGTGTAGGTCTGTGTTGTGGCCTGGTTTCACTGGTTTCAGTGGTTTACCATCCAACCATCAGTCAGGATGGAGGAGGTTGCTAAGAGGGAAATCCAGCAGAGTAAACACAGAGGCAGCGATAAACACTGAGCTTCTCCCTCATGAGCTTTTCCACAGCGTTAATGGGCGACCTCAGAGGAGGGCGGGGTCTCTGTGGACACTGAACTGGATCCCTGTGACGGACTAATGAAATCAACCTGCAGCACAGGCTGGGAATTATCTGCTGCTGATGTGTTCAATATGTTATATGTGTTTATATTTGTATAAAAGGAAAGTGAGGAGTTTGTAGATTTACATTTTAAAACTCTGATGTTTCCAGGAAACGTGTATGAACGTGTATGAAAGTGTAAAATCTCTGGAAACCTTCAGTTTCCAGAGAGTTCACGTTTCCCCAGATGTGATTTCTGAAGTGGAACTATGTCTTCATTAGACATTTCTAAAGTTTTTAAAGTCCTAATGAGCCAGCTGAGGCATGTCGCTGTTTCACTCAGTGATGTTGACTTTCTTAGTTAGAGACCGCACTCTAATTCTTTTAAATATGTTGTTATTTGTCATTGGAGTCAACAAGAAGCATCTTTACCAGGGTCTTTAAGGCATTAGAGAACATTACTTTAATACCAACCAACCAATGTAACAATACACCAACCAACCAACCAACCAACCAATGTAACAATACACCAACCAACCAACCAACCAACCAATGTAACAATACACCAACCAACCAACCAATCAACCAACCAACCAACCAACCAACCAACCAACCAACCAACCAAGTGCCCAGCTAACTAACTTTCCTTCCTATGTAACTACAAACCAACCAACCTTAATTGTTGGAATTCTTTCTTCAGCATCTGGGTGCAGCTTCCTGAAATCTTGTTGTACAATGAGGTTGCCAGGTTTGGTATGACTGTTCACCAACTGTACTTGACTAGTCCTACTGTAGGGGGAAACACTTCTTTGTTCTGGGCATCTGGATAAACAGGTTAACACTTGGTTCAGGCCCGACAGAGTCCAGTGTCTGAACTAATGATGAACCTGTCTCTCTGTCTCCACAGCTCCTCTCCGGTGCAGCTGTATAGCTATGGTTTATGCCCAGTCATCAAAAACAGTTGGAGTCAACCCCTCCCTTTACTCTCCGTCCTTCACATATCAGATGTCATTTAACTACTCTGAGAGGGAAAACTCGACTGTCCTGGCAACTTTACCCACAACTCCCCTGAGCAGCCTCGAGGGCCCGTCCCCTGGCCAGCCCAACAGGACCTCCACCTCGTATGAGCTGACTTCAGGCGAGGTTGCCGTCCTGGGCTTGGTGTTTGGGGTTCTCTGGCTGGTCTCCATCTTGGGAAATGCCCTCGTCTGCCTGGTCATCCACCGGAGCCGACGGACTCAGTCCACCACCAACTACTTTGTGGTGTCTATGGCCTGTGCCGACCTGCTCATGAGCCTGGGCTGCGCCCCGTTTGTCCTCCTGCAGGTCGCCTCAGGACGATGGCCGCTGAGCGCTGCTGCCTGTAAAGCTGTACGCTACCTGCAGCACCTGTGTCCTGGTGTGCAGGTTTACGTCCTGCTTTCCATCTCTGTAGACCGCTTCTACACCATCGTCTACCCGCTCAGCTTCAAGGTGTCCAGGGAGAAAGCGAAGAAGATGATCTTGGCCTCATGGCTGTTTGATGCAGCCTTCGTTTCACCCTGCTTCTTCTTCTATGGATCCACGTCTACAGTCGGCAGTCATTGTGACTTTTTCCTCCCGGACAGCTGGGGCAGTATAGCCTATGCCGCCGTTCACCTGCTATTAGGTTTTCTTGTCCCGGTGGCATTGGTTGTGTCGTTCTACCAGCGGGTGGTCCGTCACATCTGGAGGATCAGCGCAGATGGCCACACGGTGCGTCGGACAATGAACATCGTCCCACGGACTAAAGTCAAGACCATCAAGATGTTCCTCATGCTAAACTCAGTTTTCTTCCTCACCTGGACACCCTTCTACGTCGCCCAGCTGTGGCACCCGAGGGAGTCCGATGAACCCAGCAGGCAGGGGCTGCTCTTCTTCACGGCCATCGCCTGGATCTCCTTCAGCTCCACGGCGTCCAAACCGACCCTGTACTCGGTCTACAATGCAAACTTCAGGAGGGGCATGAGGGAGACCTTCTGCATGTCGTCCATGAAATGCTACCGCAGCAACGCGTACACCATTACAGCGAGCTCTCGGGTGGCCAAAAAGAACTACGTCGGGGTGGTTGACATCCCAGTGCAAGCAAAGACGGTCGCTAAGGACTCGGTTTACGATACGTTTGACCGAGAGGCGAAGGAGAAGAAGGTTGCCTGGCTCACAAACTCCAATCCACCAAACACTTTTGTGTAGATTGGGTGATTTTGAAACTGTGATCATACAAAAATGATCCAGTGTGAAACTTTATACAGCAACAGCACGTCAGTATTGGCAGGTGAGCTAGCTGAAGGCTAATGTGCTAGCTCTGTATACAACTAAAAGCTCACAGAAACAGAATGTATTTAGTTTGTATAAAGGGCTTTTTTCTGATGTAACACACCTGGCAGCCATATTGGAGGTTCTCAACAGCTGTGAACAGCCAGCCAATTTTATACTTCAGATTTGAACCATTCTTTATTTCTGTGCTGTGTTTTGATGGATCGTGTTGCCATTGATGCATCAGATTTTGTGTTTTGATAATATTAGCTTGTTAGCTAGCTAACCATAGTCTGTGGCCCTCTATCAGTGACCTGTTGTGTCGGATTTGCTGCAGTAATGCATGTGGTAGAAGCTAACATTAGTAGCCGTTTGTTAACAATGACGTCATCTGCTTTGCTACATTAAGAAAAATGGTAAGTTGGCTAGCTAACAAAGCGATAAAAGGGCAGTTTGTTCAGGTTATAATTGTGTGGACTTATCTCAAAGTAAAACAACAGGTTACAGAGCTGCAAAGTGGGAGGAGGACCAGGAGTTCACTTCATAAACTCTCCTTGGTTGAATCACTCATACATGAACATTTAAATTTGAAAGTATCTGGTTCTTTAATAAAAAGTCAGAACTACGAGGCTGTTGACATGAATGTGAAAGAGAAACTGTGTCATCTAAAACGTCTAATGTTGGTAAGAATCATCCTGTTAAAAAGCCAGTATGGTACAGTTTGGTTGGGAAAGAGCTCAGTAAATAAAAAGGCAAATTACTTGGACATGAACTCTGGTGTCCTGTATAACGTCTGGGCTAAAAGCAAAGTTAAAATAAATAGAATTAACATAAAGCTATAGCATGGTTCAGTTCTCCAGGAGAGTCCTGTGTTTCTACTTTGACCAGAGGAGATCATTTAAAGAAATGGGAATTTTAAGTGAGGGAAAATACTTATGGAACCAGTGGCTTCTCCCACTTTGTAAATTTAGGTGAATCAAGTTGAAGTCCTGCCCTGCTTCAGGACCAGCTCCTCAACTGGTCCTGAAGCAAAATTTATTCTCAAATTCTTGGTCACAAAGACTTATTTTCTATTTTCATAATTTGTCCATCAGCTTGGTTCCAAAGAGACTTAGTGGAACATTTTCTATCTAATCAACAATTAAGAATTTTGTTTTTCTAGGAAACTGATGGAAACTGATGGAAACTGATGGAAACTGACGTCTGGTTATGAACTCTTTGTCACTTCCTTAATACATCATTTACTAGATTTTTCTTGAAACATTGTAGTTTACATCCAAACACCAGCTGATTTTCACGAAATTACAAGGAAAGTTTCCAGGAAATTAACCTAAAAATACTGGACCAATAAAATTAAACTTACTACTCAGAGTAGTGACAGAAAACTCACCTGTAATCAATCAAGAGCTGTTCCAGAAGTGTGGCAGGACTTTTTACAGATGACACCTCACTGTGAGAGTAAACTCTGATGTTTCACTTCACCACAACAGACCTGGTTTCTGTTTTCTTCATACTCACCAGATCAGCAGCTGAATCTGGACACAGCGAGATGTTAATGTGGAGATCAGGTTGAAGGATTTCTCGGGTGGTGCAGTCGGTAGACGACTCTTGTTTTACATCCGGAGGTGAGACGAGACAATGGGAAAAGACCAAGGGGGAAGTCGTGAAATATTTGTCACACAAGGTTATATTCACTTGTATGTGGATTTACTCTCCCCGAGAAATAAAACCTGTAAAGACTCTGGTGCTGTATATCGCTAACATCTGCACTGAGCTCCATTAACTTTCTGTCATAGTCGACATGCGCAATAACGTTATCATGCTAATGTCACTTTTCACCTGAAAGTGCTGCTAATGCCAGATGTGAATGGACCTCAGTGTAAAGCTCAAGGCTGAAATGTCCTAAAACAGCCACCGTACATAAACTGTTTGACTTAGGTAACAACATTTTCCAATTTACATCTTCATCCCACTAACGATGAAGAGCTAACAATAGAAACATTATCAGTTTTCCATCCTTCTATTGGTTTTCTATTCTAGTGAACATACAGCCCAGTGTGGCTACACTATTAATTCATTCATTCATCTGCAACTACTTTCATAATTAATTAAATATTTTGGGCATTTTCTGACAAAAACATGTTGAAAATCTTGTGTTTTGGTGACATTACCTTGGTCTTCACAGCCAAAGGATTAATCGATTAATCAAGTAAGTAATCAATAGATTAATCGATAATAAAAAATAATAAGTTGCAGCTTTAATCTTGATCCAGGTAAAGTCTGTATTCTTTTTCAGACTTAAAGTTTAAGTGTCCAGAAGCTGCTGCAGCACCAGAGAGTGTTCAGGTGGATGCAGAGTCACCTGTCCTGAAACGATCCTCACCTGTCTCAGTTCTGATGCTTTTACCTGCTTGTAAAAATAAAAACAAACACACACACTGACATTTTGTGATGAAACACGTGTGAAACTTTCTGTAACCTGTCAAATATACTGTGATTTAAAGGTCCATGCTTTATACTTCAATTCTGTTTACTTTTACACACACACACACACACAGAGACACACACACACACACACACAGACACACACACACAGAGACACACACAGAGACACACACACACACAGAGAGACAGACGCAGACGCACACACACACACACACACACACACACACATACACACATACACACACACACAGAGACACACACACACACACACACACACACGGTTGTAATGTTTTGAAGTTTGTCTAGACAATGTGTTCCTGTATTTACAAATAAATTATTCTTTTATCATTTTAAATATATTTAGTAAAAGCAGCAAAAACTCAACTGGCCTCAATGTTTTCATCCACGTTTGTGATGTTTTCCTTTTTTTAGCAACATTTCAATTCACTGTTGGAAATGCTTTATTACTTTTCTTTTACTACATCCCTGGTCCTCCATACTTTTGGGCAGTTAATGACCACAGTAACTTTGCTGTGTTTTATTCAGTGATCAGTTTGTTAAATGAAGGAGCAGCAGAGTTTCTCCCGTCAGTCACAGTCAAACACACTTTTATTTTGTTGAAGAAACAAAGTTCAGATTCACAGATCATCGCTGCGAAGCTTCGGCCTACAATCGTCTAACAAAGTGCTTCTGCCAAATTTAAGAAAGTGCACAAACTTTAATGAGGATTTTCATCAGCTCACTAATAAAAAAAAATAAAAAAAAGAAGCTTAAATTTGGTCCGAAATGAATCGAAGGGAAACGCCTGCAGGGATCTGAATACACACGACAAACAGTAACAAACAGTCATTTCTATAAAACAATAAAAAGCTGTGGGCGGGAACCTGCTCGTTGTTTATCTATAATTTAACATCATTTTACCAACAAATCCAGTCTGGACCAAACATTCATCAACAAGTCACTCCACAGCGGCTTCCTCTGAGCCCATAGAAAATACTAATACAAAAATATATCCCTCACTCTTCATCATCACTGTACATTCTCCTCTCATCATCATCATCATCATGCTACAACTTCATTAGTCAGATTTAAAAATGAAATGTCCTCCATCATGTTTATCCTCTTCAGACTTTTAGAGCAAAGTGAAGCTGTTCACATGTGAAACAACAAACCAGCTCAAGATCCGTTCAGTTCTTCACCTTCATCACAGCGTCTCAGTCCGTCAGTCATGTGACTCATAAACCATCATAAGTATAAACAACAACAACAACAACAACAACAACAACGATGTCATCTTAGATTTCTAACTGTTGAGTTTGAACCAGGAACCAGATGTGAAACCTGTTTTGTAGTTTGTTATGAACTTTTCTTAAAGGAAGTTCTGAGGTTAATGAAGATTGAAGTTATGATCAGTAATAACTATGCCGTTATCACTCTACTGCTTTATGTATGCACTGTATTCTGGGATGGGGTGAGGAAAAAAAAGTTATAAAAAGGTCAAAAAGTTTGAGTCAAAATGTTTGAATAACAAGAAATGTATAATCTTTCAATAACATTAACTGACACAATAAAGTGTTAAAAAAAGAAATGATAAAGTGCTAATAAAACTAATAAAACTGCTCTGTTGACCAGGTCACTGCTGAGAGAGATTTTAATCTCAGTGAGACATTTACCTGGTTGAATAAAGGATTTAATAATGAAAGAACTTTCCAGAACACTCTAATAAACACTTCACATGACAAATTAAAAGTTAAAAACTAAATCAAATCAAACAAGCTGAGGGATGAAGAGATGGAAGAGGTGCGAGTTTCCTGTGTTATAAATAACTGATTTATAGAGAAGAATAATTTACTGTTTTTGTGGGGAAATTTTTCAGTATAAAGGGTTCTATCTATAATCTTTCTTTAATCAAAGAGTTTAATTGTTTTGTATTGAAAAAGGGAAATTGAACCTTTTTACTTGTTCTCGTTGTGGTGCCCAAACGTTTCCTGTTTTCCAGAAAAATTTAGAATCAACTTTTAATCAAGTATCACAACAATCCACACGCCAAAACTTTGTGTCTAAAACTTTGTTTTTTTGGTAAAAGTTTAACTTTCATTTTTCATGTAACAGTCAGTAAAATGTTGAGCGCCACGTAGATAATGTTTTAGTGAAATTCAGCTCCACTTGTTTGTAAAATGTGCATCTAAAATATCTTTTAATGCTTATAGATGAAACTAGGGACGCCAAGAGAGGCAAGCGGAGTGACCTCTCTGGGCTTCCATATTCCCTTCACAGTGGATCTGTGGTTGAACCTGACACTTTGTGGTTTTAACTAAAAGTTCATCTTGTTTTAAGAACAAGAATGGAATGTAGTAATTTCTGTTTTCAGATGTAGTTCCTGGTTTAAACCTGATGAACATAAAGACAGAGGGAGGAATTCTGGGTTTGTAAAAACACGACAGGAACATCGTTTTATATTCTTATTATATAAGTCACGTGACAGAAACGACCTCCAACACCCCGATGAAGGACTCAGTGTTTTCTGAACGCAGCCTGGTGAACTGGACTGGTTTGTGTCTCACTGCTATGAACACATGAAAGTGAAAGTTTTAGGAAAACTGTGAAACTGTGAAACGACTGTCAGATACAGATTAGCCACTGGAATAACTAGGCAATAAGAAGGTTATGAGTTACATGCAGGTTCCTGTTCAGGAACTGTAATCTGTGAGTTTGTAGGTGATTTTCACGTCATCAGTCTCTGACCTCCGTCACAGGCGGAGGTTTCCCTCTTCCTCCGTCACACTAACCCTGACCGTTGCTGCTGATGTTGTTCTTGTTCTTGGACGTCTTGGTGCTGCTGCCGCCCTGAGGCAGCTTCTGCTCGTCTCCGGTCAGCAGAGCTTTAATCTCTGAGGGGATCTTCCCCTGATCCATGGCCGAGCACCACTGTTTATACTGTCAGGAAGAAAGCAACAAAGATAAGAGATGTGGAACAAACATTTAAACTCTGCAGTCAGAGTCTGAACTATCACAGGCTTGTTAAACATGAACACTAGACCAGCTGTTCCCAAACTGAAGCTGAAGCTGAGTCTGAGCAGGTTTTCAGTCTGAGGTGGAAATGTTTACTTATAACAGTCAGAAGACATTAAAACTCAGTTCCATCTTATTCCAGGTTGTAGCTACAGGTTGATCAGCTGATCAGTTCCTAGTTAGATCAGTGTGTCATCTTACTTTTGAAAGTTATTTCACATTTACACAAGAAGCTGGATTCATGTAAGTAATTCATAAAACTTTCATTGTCACATCAGATCAGCAGATTATTTCTTTATCAGCTGATCACAGTTCAACTTTCTATGCATCAAAGCAATAATCAATAAGTTTTGATGACATGAACTTCATGAGATTCGATGAGCAGGTTGAAAGGATTTGGATTCAAAAAGTGGATTCGACTCTGGATTCAGATTCATGCAGAACATGTTACAGATAATATAGTTGCAATAAAATGCAGCTCAGCTTCTTCAGTGCATCACTGGAGCTGTGACAGTTTCCCGCCTCCAGAACTGAGCGTGAGTGAAACAGTTTGGGAACCACTGAGCTTCTGTCACAAAGTGAGATCAGCGGATTAAATCTGACTTCAGAGTTCAGATCTGAATATGTAAAACTCACTGATTGGACACAAAAACCTTTACAATAAAATCACCAGTGAGAATTTAATAAAAAACTAATAACAACGGACATGAGCTGATTTCAGGAGAAACCTCCACCACGTGTCTGTGATGTGTTTCTTACCTTGTTCACAGACTGGAGCTTTGCTGCAGCATTTACACATCACATATCAATGATGGAAATCACTCAGTCATCCTGCTGACCTCAAACTCTGACAGTGGCCATTTTACAGTCACATGATAATGAAAATCAGACAATATTCACTTTTGCAAAGCTGAAAACAATGACTTAATGATTAATTATCTGATATGAATAATCTCAAATGTTGTTGATTAAATTTGACTAAGTTTCAGCTCTAGTCTGTTCTAAGGGGAAACTACATTTTTACCATTGTTTATTTTATTTATTAAATCTTACAGTCTGAAGTCATATGTTGATCCAACTTATTTTGTGCTACATTTTTAATATCTATAAAATATTACCAGTTGTAAGTGCTGTTTTTGTTTTTAGTATTTTTTGTCTTTGTGTGACTCTGTGTTTAAAATATTACAATTTTTGCTGTTTTGTTATTTTTTCTTTTTCAGTTTCTACAAAAACATTTAAGGAGGAAATTAACTGTTAATTTGATAGAGTAAAATATTAAAAATTGATTTGACTGTTTCTGTCTCACAGTCTGAGAGAAACTATTTAATAATCAGCTTCATGATTAAAATTTTTCTTCACCATCTCCAGCTCCTCACGCAGGGCGCAGATAGCTCTCTCCTTACTGGAAACCAGTTCCTCCAGATACTGGTATCTCAGTTTCTTCCTGGCTCTGCACTCTCTGGCGCTCTGACGGCTCCGCTCCAGTTTGGCCTTCAGGTCTATTTTTGCAGGTTTACGGCCGCGTTTCCCCGGCTTCTTCACTTTACCAGCCACCATCTGACAACAGAGCAGATACATGTTCAACTGAATCAATGAAACAAGTACAAAATGCAAACAACAACACAGAAACATGCAAAGAAAAGCCAAGATGCAGGTCTTTTGTCATTTTATCTGCTTTTAGATTTACAGAGAAACAAATATCAATGGATTATTTGACCTCCACTGTAAATACAATGAAATAACCCAATTAACCAGTAAGCTTGTTTATATAAAGATTATCCTTAAAAATAGCAGATGAGTTATGTACATCTGGGAACTGAGAACAACTGAGACACAAAACGACCACAGAGAGAAAAAGGAGACACAATATGAGCACAAAGACATAAAACGACCACAAAGGACACGTCAGAAAACTGGTGGGTGGATTCACGAACTAAAATACTAAATAATTCATTTGTTAAATGAAGTTTGCAGTACAGTAAGAATCGATGAGCTTCTTATCAACAGACGCTTATAACTAATGTTACTGTCCACAGCAAGCAAGAAAACATACTCCAGACCTTTCAAGACTTTGAAAACCTTCTCATGGCTTTTTGAAGACTTGAATTCAAAGCTTTATAAGACTTTTAACGACCTGCGGAGACGCTGCTAACATTAGCCACAGTTAGCTTCATCTAACGTCCATATTCTACCACAGCCAGCTTCACAAACTAGTTAGTGACCGTCGGGACGGTTTTTAACCAGTTAATAACGTTATAACCAGTATAAACACGAAGCTGACTGCGAGTTAAAGCTGGTTACAGGTAAACTGGTTTTAGTCACCGTAAGCTTCTCACCTTGTTATCATCCATGTTGGTCAGCGCTAACGTGCTGGCAGCTAGCTGACGTTAGCTCCAGTCAGCTAACAGCTCAGTTCACAAAAACACTCAACGACATAAACAAACGAACTTAAAGTGAATCCGCGGTGAAAACAGTCGCTCAGACTTTATTAAAGCAGGTAATTAACCCGACGCTATTTCGCTTTGTTTACATCGTGTTTCCTCGTTTCCTCATGACGTAACGCGCTTACGTCAGCTATATTTTTTTTCCTTCAACAAATCTTTATTGAATACAAGGAAATTGACAATGAACAAAGTGAACCACAGGGAAACAGGGAAGTGTGAGGATGGTAAAATAAACAAATACAATAAACGATAAATTAATACAAAATAAACCTGACTCGACTTTGAATCATAATTCTTTCTGATTTTAGTTAAAAGTACAACGTTAAAGTCAGTTTGTATCTTAGTATTTAAAAATAATAGAATAGTAAGTTTTACTATTATACTACAAAAATTTAAGATCTCATTATTTTACCAAAGTTAATAAAACTGTTGACTTTGTATCTCATACTTATGCGTTATTACTTCATAATTTTGACCTAAAAGTGCCATTTTCAC
The DNA here is from genome assembly GCF_002814215.2 of Seriola lalandi dorsalis. Lineage (NCBI taxonomy): Eukaryota > Metazoa > Chordata > Actinopteri > Carangiformes > Carangidae > Seriola > Seriola lalandi. Next base: position 87,328 of record NW_019524893.1, on the reverse strand, counting down.
TTAGTATCTCATAAATGTGACTATGTAAATTTAATGTATGTTTTAATATCTCATAATTTTGTCTAGGTTTGTGAAATAGTTGACTTAGTATCTCATAATTATGACTTATTTTTTTACTTAAAAAATAAAATTTTGACTCAATATCTGATAAGTTTGAGTAAGAAATTAAAAGTTTTGACTTTGTATTTCATAATTCTGACTTTTCCATTCTTGTATGTTCTGTAAAAGATCCAATTCAAGAATATATGTCATCTGGATTTCCCATAATTGAGATATTATTCATTATTCAGCCCTCAGTATAATGTTCCATTCACCTGACAGAATAATAACTTCTGTTTAACACTGACCTCTTCCCTTTATCTCACTGTTCCACTTCTGCCAAATCTTTTCACTTCTCCTTTGATATAATGGTATGAAAGAACATATGCCAGAAAAAGAAGAAACAGATGAAATGACAGGAATGACAAGGTTTGTAAGAATTTATTTTTGTTTTCATTGTTCTTACTCAAAAATAACTTTGACCTAAAAAGTAAAACTTTTGTTTTGGTGTTTCACAATTTTGACTCAAAAAGTTGAATTTCTTACTTAATATCTCATAATTTTCACTTCTGATTTCATCATTTTGTCTTAGTAAATACATATGTTTTACTTAATAATAATTATTTGTTTTCATGTGATCATTTTTATTTAGTAAGTAAAATTTTTAACTTAGTGCCTTATATTTATAACTTAAATAATAAAAATTCTGTCCATTTCTTCTGAATGTTATTCTGAAGTGAAGACGGTGGAGCTGCTCTCTTTAAAACACTGTGGCTATTTTTTTTTTTTTTAAAGAAAATTGTCTTAGACAATCGCTCTCTCCTGACACTGGTTGTATTGATAAGAACATTCCTGATGTATTCCAAATGTTCCTAGATACAAATGTTGATCAATAAGAATCATATCATCTGATTATATACCTGCTTTAAACAGTTATAAATACACAGACATAGTCTCTGTGGTGTGATTAGATGAATGCTGGGTTCAGTATCTTGGTTCCTTCCAGCTCTGCAGCAGCTCCGAGCTTTGATCGTTTCTCTCACATTCATCAGTCTGAGTTAACCATGCATGCTAATTGCTCCAGTATGAAAAACTTTTCACTTCTGCCTTCATCACATCCATTGTCCCTGATCTGCTCACTGTCCTGTTGCTGCAGTCTCAGGAGGGAAGTTACTGCACGACAAAAACTGCCTGAGACGCAGCTGATTTATGTTAATTCTGCTGCATGTTGCAGATATTATTCCTTTTTGTTCAATATAGACAATTATTATGATCCAGTTATTATCAGGTATTTGTTTTATGTTCAGTCCGGGAGGTTTAGTCTTTGGTCTACTATCACACGAGTGCTCAAGTTGACCTTTTTGATGACTTGGTGAATGTTTTAGTGCTTATCAGCTATGAAGATGTATTAGATTAAAACACATGTGACATGACGTACATGACAAATCCAGTGCAGCCTTAACCATTAGGTCACTGGACACCCCATTGTTTGATTTTAACTTAGAAAGTCATAACTTTGTTTTACATCATAATTGTGACTTAAAATGTCATAATACTGTTTCATTTTGTCATTATTGTGAATTTAAAAAATAAAATATGACCTTATATGTGAATCAACATTTTGGCTTACTGTCTTATTTTGACTTTGACTTATTTTCACAAACACATTATACAAGACAGTGGCAGTGAAATGTTTCCTCACTGAGAAAAAAGCAGATAATCGATTAATATGTAACGTGTATTACTTAGAAATAGAAGAAGTTATAGAAAAACTGGGATAATGATATAAAACAGCAATAATTAAATAACAAACATTTAAACACCGCAAACACATACATATGTAACTTGATATATATTTTATATCTAATTACATTTTATTGTTACCAAGTTACCTATATAAGCATATAAGTACTTAGAATATAAGTAAATTAATTTCTGTCATTCCTAACATTTGTCATATTTTCTTGGCAGTGATAATCTTCCATACAGTACATGAACCCGTCACTTGGACACCCATAATTAACTAACAAATATTTAAGCAACACAAACACACATTCATATATAACTTTTATACATATTTTCTATTTAATCACATTTAATTTTTAAAAATGTATTTTATATTTAATTATATTTTTTTGTTAAGTTACTTACTTTGTTTAGTTACTTATATTCTAGTTACTTATATAAGTATATACAATATAAGTAACTTTATTTCTGTCATTCCTAACATTTATAATGTATATTTTTCTTAGCAGTGATAGTCTTCCATATCGTACACGAACCCGTCATTTCGACACGTCTTAAAGCAGCCGTCATTTTGTGTCGGCTCAGTGTGGACGTTACTGCGCCTTTAAGCAGCCTGTTGAGTTCATTTGACTGGAGCTCCGATGACGACATCCTTTTATTTTTATCGCAGTGACCTCATCTCTTATGGCAGCGGGAGGACCGAAGCTGCTCTTCTCTCTTCGGTACAACTTTACCGCCTCTACTTTCTCTTTTATAAACCCAAATCCTCACCGGTACATCACGTCAGGCCCCATCTGAACACCAGCCGGGACGGTGGAGGTGGTGTTTGGACTTTGACGTCGAGTTTTCAAATGGTGAGTTTACCCAAATTTCCAGTTACAGTGTAAATCGGCGGCGGCGGCGGCATCTGGTAAAGTTGCGTTAACGGGGCCTAAAGTTAAAGTTTAAGTCCATGTGTCTGTTGAAGACGACGTTAACACCGCGTGCGACCGTTAACCGACATTAACGACAAGTGGGGAAAACGTCGCTGTGTCGGTTTTAACAGGAGTCTGTGGCCTGGCGGTCAGTCGGTCGGTAACAGACCAACAAAATGTCAGAGAACAGCTAGCTAACGTTAGAAGAAACGGTCACGTACCGTCTGAAAATGTCGACGAAAATCAAGCAAAGTTCACCTAAACTCACCGTCTACGCTTCTTTACTCAGTAGACACTGTTTACACAACTTTTTATCAGCTGACATTAACGTTAAACCTTTAGTGTCATTAATCTCCTCAACCAATGCCAAACTTCCTTAGAATAAAAGCAGATTTTAGAAGAGGAGGAGCATCAACCATTAATCTAACATTATTTTCTAATACCACCTTAAATAAACCATTTAGTTTTTGAGCATTGTTTATCACCTTGAGTCAGTAGAAGAAGAAACACTTATGTAACATCTGGAAAAGTTCATTAAAATCATGTTAAAGTAAATCCAAACTCAATTAATCCACGTATTTCCTTTTTAAATACAGTTAACAGAAGTTGTAATTAGCGGACATTAACGTTAAACCTTTAGTGTCATTTAATCTCAATCAATGCCAAACTTCCTTAGAATAAAAGCAGATTTTAGAAGAGGAGGAGCATCAACCATTAATCTAACATCATTTTTTTAATACCACCTTAAACAAACCCCTTAACTTTTGATCACTGTTGATAGTAAGAAGAAACAATCCTGTAACATCTGAAAAAGTTCATTAAAATCATGTAAAAGTTAATCCAAACTCATTTTATCCACTTACTTTCATTAAATACAGTTAACACTAACTAACTTTTTTATCAGCTGACATTAACGTTAAACCTCACATTTAAATAAATAATCCACCTTTATTCAATGCCAAACTTTATTGAAATAAAAGGACACTTTTTGATACCACCTTAAACAACTAGTTAATTTTTGATTAGTGTTTATAACCACTAATAACTAATATCACAATTGTTAAAACCAAATGTCCAAGTTTGTGTGAGTTTCTCTTGAAAATGAACCCAATTCATTTGGTTCATATTAAAGTTTACACATTGAAAACTGTTGACACAACTTCTTATTAACTGACATTAAAATGATTGAATGCCAAACCTCCTTAAAAATAAAGAGTATTAAACAGAGGAAGTGGAAACATACATGTTTACTTGTGGAGTGTTTGCATATGTTTCTTTACTAACTGACATTAATGTTAAACTTTAAATTAACCTTTAAACCAAAGCATTTCTGAATAGACAAGATGACAATACCACCTTAAACACCTCAGTTAGGCACATGACATTATAAATAACTTAAATTACTACGGTTAAAGTTAATGGTAATAATTATCAATTTATCTGCAATAATATAAAACAGAAAAGCAACAAATCCTCACGTTGGAAAAAACCTGAACATGGTTGATATTGTTAGTTAATTAACGACTTGTTAAAGCAAAACATGAAATCAGTTAAATGTCTTTTTAATTACATGATGGATTTAGTTTTTGAAGATTATTAATTAAGCCTTTTTAAAACTGAAACCTGAAAACTGACTAATAAAGCCTGAAATTATTTTTCAATAAATCCGTAAAGATTTTTTGAATAAATAGTTAATCTTTTAAAATTCATTTTAAAAGCAAAGATGAGTTTCACTGGCTTGTTTTCTCTGTTTTCTATCACAGGAAACTGGACTGATGTTCGGTCATAACAATACATTTAAAGACATTTAAATGGAGCATTTTTCAATAGATATAAAATAATAAAATATAAAGAAATAAAATAAACAATAATCATTCATTGTGGATCTAATTCTGATGTTAAAAATAAACTTTCAGGAGCTTCCCATGAAAAATGTGTTAATTTCAGGTTAAGTGAAGAAGAGATGGAGTTCCTGTAATTAACACACGTCATAAACACAAAGTGAATAACATCAGTTTTCACATGGAAGAATCAACCAGGACTCATTTAATGAACACATGGATAAATTTAACGTCTCTTTTCACGTCACTAAGCCATTAATAATCTCATGAACGTGAACAAAAGATATTAAAACAATCACTTAAAACAATCACTAGAGCCTCATGAACCAACTCATGAATAAAGAAATCCCTTTAAATGACTGATAATGAAAGATTTTGAATAATTAGGATCCATATTAGAAACATTTAATGCAATAAATACTGTATTTTGACTGTCGGTGATATTTAAAGAACGCATGTAGTGACTTTTAACGTTAGTAAAGATGTTTTTAAGATCATCACATTTCTCACACTTGTCTTTAAATCCTGTGCTGCTGTAACTCTATAAAAGTGTTTTACAGTAGTAAATGAACCTGTGTGTAGTTCACACCTTCCTGACATTGTAGGATATTTTGTTATTTTCACTTTCACATTCAGCAGCGTTGGTGTTTTCATGGAGCTGGTCCTCGCCATGTTGTGTATGTTTGATAAAGTGTACATTATCGTACTGAGACCGACACCAGATCAGATCAGACTGTATTCAGCTGCCGTTCATGACTAACTGAGGTTTTATTGCATCCTGTGATTTTAGTCCCGGCTCATTGAGGAAGTCAGCGGTCAGCTCTGAGAATTGATGGGTTTGTTTTTCACAGTGAGGGGATCTAAAGGTCAGTCTGATAACGGCAGTCAACATGAGATCAGCTGTGGTGGGTTGTTGTACGTGACGATCAGGTAGGTCTCACCTGGACCACGTCACTGCCTCTGTGCTAGGGGACGGGGAACAGATGAAGTTTTTTAAGGTGGACGGTCGGTCATGTGTCTGAGGTTCAGGAGCTGTGTGTTGTCTGAACAGAGCTGCTGACATGGTTTTACTTTATGGATGAAGCTTTATTTAGTAGATGAAGGTATTTTTTAAAGATTTACATCACCTGTAGAAACTAAAATTATTTCATTTACCATCAGAAAAGCAGCAAATTTTATAATTTAAGAACCTGGGACCAACATTTCTGTTTTTTTTTTAATCAAAAATTAACTGAAATGATTCATCGATGATCAAAGTAGTAGGTTAGCTCATGATATTTATTGACAATAACATCAGACTTGCAGTTAAAAGATATTTTCAGCCCTATTTCAGGCATTTTGTCCCAGAGTGAAGAGACAGATGAGATGTTTTATTTTTAAGTAACTGCTGTGTTTAATCTTACAGACTTTGAATTCAGTTTTAAAGAGCATTTTAAAAAGTCTTAAATTTGATTTACTTGAATATCTTTTGTCACAGAAACATCAGTTATAACTTCAGTTAATCAACTTTTAATGGACAAGTGTCGATTTATCCAAAACTGAACAAATTAATGATGAAGTTTTTGACATTTATCGGGGTCCAGGTTTATGAGATCTAAAGGTGTGACTGATAAACGTTATTGAATTTCATTCTTTGAGGTGTTTAATTCACCAAATTAATAATTGAATTTGGTGAAGCCTGTCTAATGTTACTTGCTGCTCCTGAAGACGTGACTCAGGATCCACCAGTAAAACTTGTTTCCTGGTGAAACTCAGATCAGATACACAGCTTTAATATTCTTACCAAACAGCCTGAAGGGAAACATGACGAACACACACAACACGTCACAACACGTCACAACACCTGTAGACACTTCACTGCAGGTGGATGTGACCTGTTCAGTCACAGTAAACTGAGCTAGACTTCTGAAAACATTTAAACACTTTGGACTCAAGATATTTTCACAGTGACTCTTTCAATATGTTTGAACAATCAACCATCTGATCCTCTTTGAAACACTGTTTATTAAAGATGCAAAATTAATCCAAACATAATCAAAATCTCAATATGACCAAGTCAAATATCCAAATTACATGAGCTGCATCTTTTAAAAAGTGTCTCAATATTGTTGTTCATTGTTAGCATTAGCATTGATAGCTCCATCAGTGTTGTGTTGCTACAGAGATGCTCCGACCTACAGATCATATTCTCCAGACGTAAAGGAACATGTTTGTTTGGTACAAGACCAACAAAACTCACGTCACCATCATTTTTATATTTTATCAGTGAAATTGAAAAAATAATCTCCCAAAATAATCACAATATGATTTTTTTTTTCATATCGTGCAGTATCAAATAAATCAGATGATTTGATGATGAAGTTAATTTGCTCTGACTGTGTATCATCCAGCAGCCAATAAACTCTGTATTATATGATATATGAAATGATGTGAGGCTGAAACACAGAAGAGTCAGTGTAATAAACTGATTATTGGCTCAGAGCCTCGTCTCTGTCCCTGATCGACATGAATCTTCTTGGTCAGTGGACGCTGCAGTGACTCTAGACTCAGACTCCAGGACCAGACTGGAGACTCAGACTCAGTCCCTAGACTCAGACTCAGACTCTAGACTCAGACTCAGACTCTAGACTCAGACTCAGTCCCCTGGCCCAGACTCGAGGTTCAGCCTCAGACTCAGACTCTAGACTCAGACTCAGTCCTGAGGCCCAGACTCTAGGCTCAGACTCTAGACTCAGACTCGGTCCTGAGGCCTAGACTCGAGGTTCAGCCTCAGACTCTAGACTCAGACTCAGACTCTAGACTCAGACTCCAGGACCAGACTGGAGACTCAGACTCAGTCCCGAGGCCCAGACTCTAGACTCAGACTCAGACTCTAGACTCAGACTCGGTCCTGAGGCCTAGACTCGAGGTTCAGCCTCAGACTCAGACTCTAGACTCAGACTCAGTCCTGAGGCCCAGACTCTAGACTCAGACTCTAGACTCAGACTCCAGGACCAGACTGGAGACTCAGACTCAGGGCGTCCACATGAGAGACTCAGTCCAGCGCTCGGGGCTCGAGGTGGATGACCTCACGGTCTGGATGAGGAGACGGAGTCTGTCTGGCAGCGAGCTGCAGGACTGATCCTCAGTTTGGACTTTACTGCAGCTCACACACATTCAGCTGTTTGAAGCTGTTCAGGCCTCAGCTCTGAGTCTGCTAAAGAGTCTGTGTATGAAACTGGTCAAATTATTTTTGCATTGTTGTTTTGGTTCTGGACCTTTCAGTCACGTCCCTTGATCTTCATCAGTATGTGGACTATTCTCAGTTGTAAATTGTAGGTGTTTAAAGTTAATTTGTTTCTGTTTACTGTGCTCAGAAAAATGGAAATCTGCTGAGGAAGATCATGTAATATGACTGAAAGCTGTGGAACTGGGACCTCATAAACCTTTAGGGTGATCAGATGATTAACAGGAACCAGAAGGAACTCGTTTCTGCTGCATAAAATTATGTTATTTCATTTTCAGACTTTGTTCTGATGTTTTCTTTTTTCTAATTAATAATCAGATAATTTTAGATCTAAAAATAGAACGGAGTCTTTGATCTGGTGATAAACAGTGTTGAGGGATATTCCACAGTTTTATAGAAGTCTGTTCAACCACTGGTTTAAATAATCGACTTACTCATCAACATGTGACCTTCAGCACCTCTGCTCATTTCACCTGAAGCTTCAGAGGACTAACACTGTATTTCATAAAACAAAAGAAGAAGAAGTCTGATACAGGAAGTCCTTGTAGTTTATCCAGTTATGACTGGAGCAGTAACAGACTCATCAGCAGGGTTTATGTTACGGCTGATTCTGACCACAGGTATCACACAGGGTTTCCCCGAGGTTTCTGGATCGGGTTTCTGGATCAGGTTTTTCTGACTACAAGCAGCATTTAGAACCGTTATCATTCAAATATTAATTTAAAAAAGCAGCGTGTTGTTTTTCCCAGGGACTCCAGAAGAAGTGAAACTAATCTGTGACTGGTGAAGTGAACTGGAGTGATGCTCTGGTGACACGAGGCTCGTAGCGAGTGTTTTCTCCTGCAGCAGCGTTGGGCCTCAGTCGGTCGTCTGTCTGCAGACTCTCTCTCTCTCTCTCTCTCTCTCTCTCTCTCTCTCTCTCTCTCTCTCTCCCTCCCTCTCCCTCTGTCAGGGGGTGTAGTTACTGTCCAGCTGACTGAGTTACTGACAGTATTATTCAGACTTTTTATCTGTCTGAGCTCATCCTCAGTCACAGCTGTGACTCTTGGCTGTTGGTCAGATTTTCTCTCTGGTTCGTTTCTGCAGTGAAGACGTCTGAGACTGTGAACTGGTTTTCACTTGTCACACAGACTCCTGGAATAACTGATGGATGGATCTCTGTGTCCTGCCCATTGGACAGTGTCAACTATTCATAGAACAATGTGGATTATAGATAATAGCTGATCAATATGTCTCGGGTCTTTTGATTGTATTTTTGTTGTTTTGTTTCTTTTGGTTGCTGCAAAAATGTTTTCATGAACTGTGAATGTGGCTGTGGTCACTTCACTTTACTTACATTCAGCAAACTGATGACTGAGGTTGCAGAGTCTGGTCTTGTTTGTTTGTTTGGTTAAACTGGATCAACCAATCACTGATAGTGTGACTCACTAGCCGAGCAACATCACTGCTTCTGTAATGAACCGTCTTCAAACAGCCTCAGCTGTTTCAAACCTGATTTACATGGTGAAATATTGTCTGATATTCAGAGACTCTCAGCTTAGATGTTTCTGTTGTTTCCAAGTTTTATAACGGAAGGAAAACCCAGTTATAGATCAGCTGATTAGACAATTAGTTTACATTAGTTCAGATTTTTTGGCTGGATTTATTATATACTTGAGTTTATTTACTTGCTTCAGTTTGACTGTGTTTCTGTTTTATTTCAGTGTCAGTAAACAGCTGCTTTGTTCAGTCTGAACTCAGTCGCTCCCGTCTGGGTGTGATGTCAGCGAGCGGGTAAAGTCCTCTGATTGGCTGCTATCACAGCTGAGTTTTTAACCTTTGGTTGCGGCCGGTTGCCAGGTTGAACTGTCAGACACACACACACACACCTGCTGCAGGTGTGATCAGCGGCAAACCACAGAGGAGCAGGAAACAACTTTATCTGGTCATTATCAGTGCTACAAGATCTGGTTTCCACGACAACCACCGTGTTAAAATGGCCGCTGGTGTCTTACGTCACCACAGTGACCGTGATCAGGCAGGAGAGCGCTGATAAGTTTTTATTGTTTGTTCTTGAAGAACGTGTCAGAGGAAGTTGGAGAGAAGATCAGGGGTTTGTTTTTACATCGTTTGTCAGAGAAAACAAGAAGTTTGAAGACGCCACGTTTGGATTTAGAAAATTTATTTGTTTTCACTATTTTTGTTTCAAGAAAAATACTGTCAGATTAATTGACAATGAGTAGTACTGCAGTATTGTTAAGATCATGATATAAGACATTTTATCTCACGTAGATTTATACCTGATTTATACCTGAATGATCCTAAATGATGTGACACAGATTTAAGACCAGAACCGAGTCCCTGTTGGGTCTGAACCAGAATCAAACCTCCTCATCATCTGTGATCCTTTATTTCTTTATAATCCGGTTTGATCTTCTGCTCAGTTCGTCTGTGTTGTCTCTGTGGTTGAACTGGTTTGAATGCAGCAGTTAAACGGTGGTTAAAGTTAACTTCACTGGTTCGTGCCTGTGTGACCTCCGTGACCCGGCGACATGATGCAGACAGTGTCTCGTGTTGCTCTGCACAGAGCAGATAAGATGGAGTTACGTGACTCTGATGCCATCTGTTCAGACGGTTCTGTAGCCGGTAATTTGACAGAGATCAGATGTCTGCACAGGAATGTCCCGGCTTGAAAAAACATAATTGGAATCCCATTTATTCTGGTTTATAGTGTGAAGTGGAACATGGTGTTAGAGACGCAGCCTCGGGCTCCAGCTGCCGTTCGGAGGATCCAGACCCTGACGTGGTTTTGGAGAAATGAGATGAAGCTTCACATGAGCCTCTTTATTCTTTTTTATTCTCTTAAACATCAAAAACTAAAAACCAAGAAGGGAAAAGACGAGTGGAGTCTCCCCTTCTCTCTTCTCCTGATCATGTAGATGATGAAGATTTTATTCCACCTTAAAGAACCTAAAACAAACTGTCAGTCGGAGGCTAAAAGGTGAAGGCGTCACCATAGCAACAGTCACTAACAGAGGCTGGTGTACAAGTAAAACAGGAAGTTAACTGACAGAAAAATAATCTGTAACTACTTTGATTATCAGTTCATTGGTTTAATTCATATTTCAGGCAAAAATTAAAATAATAAAAAGTCAGTTTCAGTCTCTCAAACGTTTGAAGTGGAGCTGTAATGATTTGTTGATTGATAGATCGATCAGTCGATCAAGAGAAAGTTTCAGCTTCTCTCTTGTGAAGATCGTCTTTGTTTTTTTATGATAATGAATGAAAGTGAAAACTGTCAGTTATATTCTCTCACAGCTCAATGAGATGTATTTCAGTCACTTATTTTATTCAACCAACATTAAAAACCCCAAGATAATCAGTTTATTATCATATATGATGAATTTAAACATCAAATTGTCGGAAACAACAAATGTTTGACTTTTTTTCCTGAAAAATTAAAAAAAATTATTCATTGATTATCAAAATAGTTAAATGTTGCAGCTTCAAATGAACAAATGAATAAGGATTAGAGGATAATGTTTGGTCGCAGCTGTAATAACATGATGAATATAACATGTTGTTTCTTAGTATTATCTCATAAATGAAGCTGTGACCCTGAGAAAACTCCTTCAGCACCTCGTGACGGTCCTGGATCAAACTGTGGAAAAAGTGGATTGTGACAGTGAATCTGGCTCCGAGGACTCTCCTGGTCCTGGTCCTGGTCCTGGTCCAGGTCCAGGTCCAGGTCCTGGTCCGAGTGAAGAGCTGTGTGTGGGTTTGGACTGAGAGTCTGGAAATGTGACTAAAGCCTGAATGAATGAAGGAGTCAGAGGAGACGAGTCAGAGTCAGAGTGGATACAGCAGGAATTAAACTCTTTTATTATGTTTGGAGCTGTGTGTGTGTGTGTGTGTGTGTGTGTGTGTGTGTGTGTGTGTGTGTGTGTGTGTGTGTGTGTGTGTGGGCTGTTGCTGGAGGACGAATGTGTTTGGGGATTTTCTTTCTGTAACTGCAGGTTTTACAACAAGAGGGAAATTCCTGCTGCAGATTCTGAGTCGGGGGGGGGGGGGGGTAACGGGAAGTTAACAAGCTCAGCTTCAGTCAGGGGGAGACACGTCTGGACCAGAATCACCGTTAATTATTAGATGATGTTTCACTTAAACTTAATCCAGGAGTTTCTTTTTTTTTTTTTTTTTTTTTTTTTTTTTTTTTTTTTGGTTAATTATTTTTTGTTTACTTTATTCAGAGAGAGAGAGACAGAGAGAGAGAGAGAGAGAGACAGACAGACAGAGAGAGAGAGAGACAGACAGAGAGAGAGAGAGACAGACAGAGAGAGAGAGACAGACACAGAGAGACAGACAGACAGAGAGAGAGAGAGAGAGAGAGAGAGAGATACAGAGAGACAGACAGAGAGAGAGAGTGAGAGACAGACAGACAGACAGACAGAGAGAGAGACAGACAGACAGAGAGAGACAGAGGGAGAGAGAGACAGACAGAGAGAGACAGAGGGAGAGAGAGACAGAGAGACAGACAGAGAGACAGAGAGACAGAGAGAGAGACAGAGAGACAGAGAGTGAGAGAGAGACAGACAGACAGACAGAGAGACAGAGAGAGAGACAGAGGGTGAGAGACAGACAGACAGACAGACAGACAGGGCCATGGGTCGGACTCGAACCCACGGACTGAGCCTAAGTGGTACGCGCTGTACCGGTGGAGCCACCGGAGCGCCCACATCCAGGAGTTTCTTCTGTTCTCATCTATGATCAATGTATTGATCAAACAACCACCAATAACGTGACGACCTTTGACCTCTCAGCTGATCTCCAGCTGGCTGTCAGTCTGCAGAGGTCATGTGTGTTTTATCCTGAGGTTCAGTGAACGCCACACGCTGCCACTGTCAGACTTCTTATTTCTCTGCGACAGTCAGAGCAGCCATTTTGTTCTCAGGTTGTCTCTGTAACACCTCGACTGAACATCTTTAAATTTGGCACAAACGTTCACCTGGACTCAAGGACGAACTGGTTAGAGTTATAGTGACTAAAGGTCAAAGGTCAAGGTCAGTGTGACCTCACAAAACACTTTTTAGCCATTACTCAAGACTTCACAGCAATTATGACAAAATATCACACAAATGGTTGATATTCTCTCTGACTCTGGATAAACAGGAAGTGACTTGAAACTAGTCTGAGTGGCTGCGGGATACGACCACGAGGAGGAGATTTTAGTTCCTCCTGTCTCCCTCCTGACTCTGGTTTTAAAGACAGAAGAAATTAAAGTGTGAATCTCTGCTGTGACAGTCTTTAATTCAGCAGCAACATGTTTGTGATGAAACTGAAACTTTTCTCTTTTTTGTCCTTGTTGTGTCTCAGAGTCTGAAACCACTTCAGCATGAAGACCAGGACCGAGGTGCAGAGTGATGTCATCAGTTCTCAGTCCAGGAGAAAGGACGGCTTTTGTTTCACGCCTGCTGTGGTGTGAATGAGACCTGCCCCCCCCCCACCTCCTCGGCCTGTCCCCCCCTCAAAGACTCAGCACACTACAAAAACACACACTTTAACGACCGGTCACACACACACACACACACACACACACTCTGACAAACACAGCAGAGATAGTTAGTGGGGGTTTGGCTTTTTTGCCTTTCAGGGCAGAGTGAGGCCTCTCTCTCTCTCTCTCTCTCTCTCTCTCTCTCTCTCTCTCTCTCTCTCTCTCTCTCTCTCTCTCTCTCTCTCTCTCTCTCTCTCTCTCTCTCTCTCTCTCTCTCTCTCTCTAAGCGCCATCAGGATGACATCATACCGGGCCGACACAATGGAGCTCTTCATCCTCTGAGGTTCCTCGCCAGGCTGCGTCACTGCGCTGGACCGCCGGCTCGGGACGCCCAAGAGGAGGAGGAGGAGGGGG
>NW_019524893.1:72875-73661 GCF_002814215.2 Seriola lalandi dorsalis | reverse complement strand
CTGGACCAGAATCACCGTTAATTATTAGATGATGTTTCACTTAAACTTAATCCAGGAGTTTCTTTTTTTTTTTTTTTTTTTTTTTTGGTTAGTTATTTTTTGTTTACTTTATTCAGAGAGAGAGAGAGACAGACAGACAGAGAGAGACAGAGAGAGAGACAGAGAGAGAGAGAGACACAGAGAGACAGACAGACAGAGAGAGAGAGAGACAGAGAGAGAGAGAGAGAGAGACATAGAGAGAGAGAGACAGACAGACAGACAGAGAAAGAGAGAGAGACAGACAGAGAGAGACAGAGGGAGAGAGAGACGGAGAGAGTGAGAGACAGAGAGACAGACAGAGAGACAGAGAGTGAGAGATAGAGAGACAGACAGACAGACGGAGGGAGAGAGAGTGAGAGACAGACAGACAGACAGACAGACAGACAGGGCCATGGGTCGGACTCGAACCCACGGACTGAGCCTAAGTGGTACGCGCTGTACCGGTGGAGCCACCGGAGCGCCCACATCCAGGAGTTTCTTCTGTTCTCATCTATGATCAATGTATTGATCAAACGACCACCAATAACGTGACGACCTTTGACCTCTCAGCTGATCTCCAGCTGGCTGTCAGTCTGCAGTCAGAGCAGCCATTTTGTTCTCAGGTTGTCTCTGTAACACCTCGACTGAACATCTTTAAATTTGGCACAAACGTTCACCTGGACTCAAGGACGAACTGGTTAGACTTTTAGTGACTAAAGGTCAAAGGTCAAGGTCAGTGTGACCTCACAAAACACTTTTTAGCCATTA
>NW_019524893.1:67312-72855 GCF_002814215.2 Seriola lalandi dorsalis | reverse complement strand
GGGGGGAGAGGAAGAGGAAGAAGGGGTTTGACATGTCAGAACGTCCGGGGTCCAAGTCTGGATCTGGGATGCTGAAGCCCGGAGCGGTGCGGCCCATTGGGGCTGAGGCCCTGGTGGTTCTGCTGGAGGGGGGGCTGGACCGGGTGGTTCTGATCGACAGCCGGCCCTTCGTGGACTACAACGCCTCGCACATCCTGGAGGCGGTGAACGTGAACTGCTCCAAGCTGATGAAGAGGAGGCTGCAGCAGGACAAAGTCCAGATCGCTGAGCTGCTGCAGCACTCAGCCAAGAAGAAGGTAAAATCCACAGAGTCACAGGTTCATCTGTCCTCAGGAAACCAGATCAGAACCTTCTGTAAACCTGATTGATTTAGAGACAGACGCTGAGCTCAGAACCTGTGGACATGAAGAGACAAGATCAAATGATGCCATGTAACTAAGACAGTCACATCAGTTAAACTCAATTAATTACTGTATGTTTTTTCAGATTTACATGTATTTAAATTTTAAAAAATCCAAATTAGAGGTAATTTTATCTTATCTTTTTGTATTCTTGGATACTTCTGCAAAAATCCATAGATGCAACAATGTGAGAAAGAGAAGAATCAGTGAAGTGAATGTAAAGTAAAATCCTCTGCTCTGTGTTTAAAACACTTTAAACTCTGAGTCTGCGTTTCCCGGCTCTCTCTCTCAGTTGGACGTGGGCGTCTGACCTCAGAGCAGTGTATTTATATTTAACAAAGAGCTGCAGAGGCCGCTCCTCTCTTTTTGTGGTGAGGTGTTAAATTGGAATAACAGCTTTAAGGAAGCTCGGCCGCTTGTTTTACGACTGAGGCAACATTTTCCGTTTGATTATGAGCTGTAATTAGTCCTCTGTGCTCTGGTGGAGGGAAAGTTTCCTCGAGTGTGAAGAAGCTAGAAACATGTTGATCTGCAGCTGCTGGAGGTGGAAATAAAAGTCCAACACGTCAACTTAAACAGTGATGATGTGTCAGTGTGTTCACTTCTTCTTCTTCTTATAACTGTGTAAAACTCTCTCTGTGCTGTAGTTGGAGCTGCAGGCCGATCAGGAGGTCGTCGTGTACGATCAGAGCTCTTCAGACCCGGCTGCTCTCAGCTCCGAGTCCTTCCTCAGCGTCCTGCTGGTTAAACTGGAGAGGAGCTTCCCCTCCGTCCACCTGCTCTCAGGTGAGTCCAGTCTGACCCTGAACCTGCACCTTCAGCACTCACACAGCAACATGTCACCATCACCTCTGACAGACACTGAACTATGAAGGTAACGGAGATGGTGTCATATCTGCTTTTTAGAGGAGCCATTTGTAGGTTTTGGTATTGATACATAGCTAACGTTAGCATTAGCTTAAACAGTTCATTTTTATGGCCTTTCGACCCCTGATGAATTTGGTGACCTGACTCTGCAGTAGACACGAGTATTTATTGGCTCCGATCAGCAGTGATGTAAACACAACACCCGGGTGAACTCACTACCACCCACCCTTTCCTGCTGTGACGTCTCTCAGATGCAGACACTGTAAACACACCTGTCACCTGTCCAGCACCAGAAACACTGAGGCTACCCTGCGCTCAGAGATGAAAGAGTGAAGCTGCAGCCCAGAAATAAGTTTGTCAAAACACACAATCATTGATCAGATGCTCCGACACTTTAACAGGAGCATCAACCTGGAGATGAGGTCAGACAGATCCGTTTAACCAGTTAGCATGGCGGCTAGCAGCTAACTCTCCCCCTGCGTCTGTGTGTGTGTGTGTGTGTGTGTGTGTGTGTGTGTGTGTGTGTGTGTGTAAGGTCTGAACACAAAGACAAACTTAAAAAGACGTCAATCAGCTTTTATAAGGCAAGTTTACCTGCGTTTAAGAATTCTGCTTATACCTGATAATTTTGTTTTTAATTAACATATAAATTCTGATGTATTAGTGCAGGTTAAGATAAAGCAAAGGACTGTGTGTTAAGTAATAAAATGAGACCTTCACCAGCTGCAACATTAAGGTGATGCAGTCCAATAATATGATGTTTATCAGTCTGAATAATGAGGACTGTCACACTGTCGCTGATACTTTGGTGGTTTGACTCAGGTTAGACTTACAGTATTTTTACAGTGTAGTATGACAGTTTTTCTCCGTCAGAGTTGTTGTGATCTTTGGACACTGCAGAAATAAATGATCCATTAATTCTCATCTAGACTCACGCAGTGACTAATCACTGCAGCAGAGTGTGTCTCCTGCTCTTCACTGTCAGTCTCTCTTCATGCTGAGTCTGAGCTCGGTCACTGTCATCCAGCTGTTTATTGGTTTGAGCGACAGGCGGATCGACTGCAGACGTCCTCCCTTCTTTCCACTGAGGCTCACGTTATGTAACCATGATGTAATGCAGCATGACGACTCCACCCTCACACGTCAAACACACCAAAGACTTCTGGGCTTCCCAAAAGCACTCGGTCAAAGGTTTGAGAGTTACACAACGACTGAACCAGGAACCAGTTTCTGACTGAAGGTTCAGGCTGTGACGGGAGGGGAAGCTTTAAAGGGACGTACAGAGAGAAAGACCTGGATCATCATCAGGAACAGGGACAGAAGAACATTAATGTCTAAAAACAGACATGAACTGGGGCAAATATTAACCATGAATACAACAATCTGTCACTGAAAACAGTCCCCAGCTTCCCTCAGGAGGAACCAAAGGCTCTGAGGCACATGTTGTTGGTCTCAGTCTGAACATGGAGCCATTTTAATTCAGTTTGTTAAATGGAGACCTGAGGTTTTATTTCTCATTCTGAAGAGAAAGACACAAGAAATCTAATGTTCAACAACATTTTAAAAAAAAAAATGTTATTGTTGGTTGTGCAGTAACTTCAACTATATCTCACTATAACTGATATAGTTATTAAGAAATCAAGAAGATGATGAAGGTACCTGAGCTGCCACTTCACTGACTGAGGTCATGGCAGCAGACAGACGGTGCAGTAGATGTTTTTCTCCAAAAACCAGTGATGAAAACCTAAAAGATACTCTCTCCCTGCTCCGACACATTAATGAAGGATTAATCCTCCATGTATTAATGTCAGAGAGGCTGTTGATACTTTCTACATAGATCTGTAGTTCAAGACTCACTACAGACTCTTATCATGAGGGAGCTCTTACTGTGAAGGCAGAGACATGAACAGTGTGTGAGGGTTAAGAACAATGTTGTTTACTGAGTATCTGTTCTGGATCTTTCAGTCGTATCACATCTGTCTTCCTCTGAAGCCAACACGGACTAGAGATCCCTTTAAGTCCACAAAAAAATAAAGTTTGAACATCTACAGTTCCACAGTAACTTCGTGAGCTGATGAAGGTCCAGGGATCCGACCGAAAGCTCCAGAACAGCTACTAAATGACCCTGTGGTGAGATTGTTTTGTTTAAACCTTGGTTTTAGAATCGTAACATTAAAACCATGAACGGTTTTGAATGATAATAATACAAATTTAATAAACTAATTGCAGAATGGAAACCTAAATAGATAAAACCAGGACAACAAACAAAATGACATTAAACATTAATATGAAGGTGTAATAAACTCAGACTGTCCTCTTGTAGTTTTTATTACAGAGTTTTATTATTTGTGTTATTATTATAACATAGTTGTCAATATTGAATATACTCCTCCATGTTCCTCCTGTATGAGGACAGTCCAGACAGTCACTTGAGGAAAATCCTCATGAATAAATAAAAAGTGCTGCTTGACCTTTGGACCGTGAGAAACACAATCTAAATAAAACACCATGAGACTTGAGCTGGACAGAGACAGAGTGCATGCTGGGAAAGGCCGCAGCCTGATTAGAGTAAAACAGGTGACGTGTCACTGACACCGTGAGGTAACAGCATCTCTTCATCAGCTTCGTGTCGGAGGCTGCGGACGATCGATTCAGAGGCTTGTTGCCTGGCAACCAGTGTAGAGGACGAACCATCTGTAGCTGGTGGAGCTCAATATAACTGAACACAGCAGGTTTAAACTGATAAGAGCTCAGACACAGAGACAGAGATCACACTCTGACAATGTATAACATCAGTGGGTCCGTGTGCCTGTGCCTGTCTTTTCAAAGTAAAAGTCCTCTTTAAAATACTGCAGCAGGAGACAGTCAGTCACCTGTCCACTGGAAACTCAAGTCAAATATTAATTATTAAATTGTTTTAAGAAAATATCATTACATTTTTATGTAACATTTAGTACAATAGATGTTTTCCGTATCCGTGGTAACAACAGGATCAAATCAACACAGACTGATGTCAGTGATAAAGTGAAGGTTGCTCAGACGGAGCAGAGCGGTGTGTGAAAATATATTCTACATTCATCCAGTGAGCAGCTCTGTTGTTTCCTTCAATGTAAAACTGTTATTAGCTGAACTGTAAACACATTCTTAACATTTCTAAACGTCTAAAACATGAGACTTTTTTATTTTTCTATATGTGAGTGAGAATAATAAAAACCATGATTCTGCATGTTTTAAAATATAAATACTGTCCAGTACAGGTGGACTGTCACTGTGATGATCACTGACAGGGTTTCAGGATTTTAAGAATCAATATCGGATCATTCAAATGGTTCAGTCTGGGTCAGTCTGGTTCAGTCTGGTTCAGTCTGGTTCAGTCTGGTTCAGTCTGGGTCAGTCTGGTTCAGTCTGGTTCAGTCTGGTTTAGTCTGGTTCAGTCTGGTTCAGTCTGGTTTAGTCTGGTTTAGTCTGGTTCAGTCTGGTTTAGTCTGGTTCAGTCTGGTTTAGTCTGGTTTAGTCTGGTTCAGTCTGGTTCAGTCTGGGTCAGTCTGGTTCAGTCTGGTTCAGTCTGGTTCAGTCTGGTTTAGTCTGGGTCAGTCTGGCTCAGTCTGGTTCAGTCTGGTTTAGTCTGGTTCAGTCTGGTTTAGTCTGGGTCAGTCTGGTTTAGTCTGGTTCAGTCTGGTTCAGTCTGGTTCAGTCTGGTTCAGTCTGGGTCAGTCTGGTTCAGTCTGGTTTAGTCTGGTTCAGTCTGGTTCAGTCTGGGTCAGTCTGGTTTTGAGCAGCATCAGTAAAAGCTGGAGCTGGGTGTGTCGTTGCCTCCTGACTAAGACTAAAACCAGCTGAAATGTTCCTCCAGGTGTTGGATCTTCTCTGGTCGTCGTTCCTCATCTCTGACACTAACTGTCTGTCTGTGGTTCTTCCAGGTGGGTTCTCAGAGTTCTCCCACCTGTTCCCTGGTCTGTGTGAGGGGAAGTCCACCCTGGTTCCCTCCTGTATCTCTCAGCCCTGTCTGCCTGTCACCAACATCGGGCCGACCCGCATCCTGCCTCACCTGTACCTGGGCTGCCAGAGAGACGTCCTCAACAAGGTACAGCAAAATAAACAGGAGGAGCTGTTCAGACAGACTGACCAACAGCTTGTCTGATAACAGGTTAACTAAGTGTTAATTGTTCATGATGTTAGTGGAGGTCGTCTTTGTCGAAACTAAAAAATCAACAGGCCTGTGTATATTCTCATTTGTCCAGGTCATAGTATCCTAAAGGAGTTTTTTAAATCGAA
>NW_019524893.1:53889-67292 GCF_002814215.2 Seriola lalandi dorsalis | reverse complement strand
TCAGTCTGGTTCAGTCTGGTTCAGTCTGGGTCAGTCTGGTTCAGTCTGGTTCAGTCTGGTTTAGTCTGGTTCAGTCTGGTTCAGTCTGGTTTAGTCTGGTTTAGTCTGGTTCAGTCTGGTTTAGTCTGGTTCAGTCTGGTTCAGTCTGGGTCAGTCTGGTTTTGAGCAGCATCAGTAAAAGCTGGAGCTGGGTGTGTCGTTGCCTCCTGACTAAGACTAAAACCAGCTGAAATGTTCCTCCAGGTGTTGGATCTTCTCTGGTCGTCGTTCCTCATCTCTGACACTAACTGTCTGTCTGTGGTTCTTCCAGGTGGGTTCTCAGAGTTCTCCCACCTGTTCCCTGGTCTGTGTGAGGGGAAGTCCACCCTGGTTCCCTCCTGTATCTCTCAGCCCTGTCTGCCTGTCACCAACATCGGGCCGACCCGCATCCTGCCTCACCTGTACCTGGGCTGCCAGAGAGACGTCCTCAACAAGGTACAGCAAAATAAACAGGAGGAGCTGTTCAGACAGACTGACCAACAGCTTGTCTGATAACAGGTTAACTAAGTGTTAATTGTTCATGATGTTAGTGGAGGTCGTCTTTGTCGAAACTAAAAAATCAACAGGCCTGTGTATATTCTCATTTGTCCAGGTCATAGTATCCTAAAGGAGTTTTTTAAATCGAAAACAACTGGACAAAATAAAAAAAAATCAACACTAATATTTCTCTCCAGTAACTGGCTGATCAGCTGCTGTTAGTTTACATCAGAATCACCTGATCACAGCTCTGATCTGACCTCTAGTGACCTCAGTGTCTCTGACTCAGTAAAGATTAACCTGACCATTGCTGATAGATCACTGTTCAACTCCCATGATGTTAAATTACTGCCACAGTCGTTACACACACTATTCACAACAAAACCAAACTACATGTTCACATGTTTTTCTATGAACCTCCATCATCAGATCTGTCTTCCTCTGAAGCCAACACGGACTAGAATTCCCTTTAAGTCCACAAAAAAATAAAGTTTGAACATCACACACAACAGCCAGACAAAAAATCAAGATGAAAATCAGGCGAATCTTTTAGTAAATAGAAGAAGGAGTTTAAATCATATTCTCTTGTGTGTTTCTCTCTGCAGGATCTGATGCAGCAGAACGAGATCGCCTACGTCCTGAACGCCAGCAACACCTGCCCCAAACCAGACTTCATCCCAGACTCCCACTTCCTCAGAGTCCCTGTCAACGACTCGTTCTGTGAGAAGATCCTGCCCTGGTTGGACCGGTCTGTGGAGTTCATAGGTCAGCAGCAAAAACCACCACAGACACAAAACCAGGATCTGCAGTTTGATATAATCCGAGTTCTCAATCAGTCTGAACTCTTGTGTTTCAGAAAAGGCCAAAGCTTCCAACGCCCGGGTCCTGGTTCACTGTCTGGCCGGGATCTCCCGCTCCGCCACCATCGCCATCGCATACATCATGAAGAGGATGGACATGTCTCTGGACGAGGCGTACAGGTCAGAATCATCAGTCACTGACTTATACTGTCATAGACGTCCTGAACTGACTTCCTGTCCAGCAGCTGGTGTTTTTACTGTGGAGCAGGTGGCTGGTTTACTACCAAGAGAGCTGACAGAGAAGTATTTATATTAAACATCTGATTTATTACAGTATTATTAAATTATTCACAAAAATCAGATGTGGAGGTCGAGGAGTTCACATCAGACTGCTTCAGCTTTAACTGAAAACCTTTGATAATGTTTCTATCTGGTCTGAATATATTTCTAAACAATAAGAAATAAAACCTCCATATTTGAGTTTAAATGAATTACAGACTCCTTATTTATGAACTGGATCAGATACAGTGTCAAACATTAAAGCTCCTCCAGTGTAAAGGTCTGTGTCCATGTGTAGTGTGATTATAGATCAGCTCTAGCTTCTATATTAATACTGTGAAAGTATCAAAGCCTCAGTCCACAGAGAAATGCACACAGCCTGTATTCAGAAACTGAGCCTTAAAACCAGCCGTCAGGACTTCTGGAACTTTGTGATGTCACAACAAAGCAGTCACCAAGCCCCGCCCACCTGGACCCACCATCCAAACCAGGATTTGGTTCTCTGAGTGTTTTTACCTGAAATCTGATATATTTTTATTGGATCACTCAGAAAACAGTCAGCCAATCAGAAGAGAGGCTCAGAGCCTCCTCTCTTCTGATTGGCTCACCGACCTGTTGTTACTAGAGCTCCAGAGAGAAGTCTGAGAGAGGAGATGTAAAACTACACTGAGATGGTTTTTATATCTTCTTATGGACTTCTTATTTAATCTGTTCATAGTTGTTGAGTCTGGACTGAACGTTAGCATCACACGCTATCTCTGCTAACACGACTTCTTCAGCTGATGCAGCAGAGTCGAGAGTTTGAGTTCAGATCCTGTTTGAAGTCTCATCGTCCACATTCCTCTGCACATCGATCCAAACAACAGACCGTCTGTTAATGAGTCCTAAGCCTCATTAATCCGTCCTCTGTGTCACTGTTAATTACAGACGCTCGTCATGATCCTCACTAATGACGTGTGTGTGTCCCCCCCCCCCTCAGGTTTGTGAAGGAGAAGCGTCCGACCATCTCTCCTAACTTCAACTTCCTGGGTCAGCTACTGGACTTTGAGAAGAAGATCAAGAGTCCTCATGGTACAGAGACTAAACTCAAGTCCCTCCATCCCCAGGAGCCCAGCGCTGAGGCCCCCCCCCAGCCTGAGGACCGGGAGGCTCTGGCCTGTCCGGACCCCCCCCTGGGCCCCGGCCTGGCGCTGCTGGAGCCCCTCACCCTGCCCTGCGTGTTGGTCGACACCCCCGAGGAGCGTCTGCTGGCTCAGGCTCTGAGCGGCCTGCAGCTCCCTGACGGAGCCGAGGACAACGCCCGGCTGAAGCGCTCCTTCTCTCTGGACATCAAGTCGTACGGCGAGCCGGGCGGGGGCACCGCCCACCGCGTGTTCGTCCCTCACGGCGGATCAGGAGACGCCGCCGACTTCTACAAACCCTCTGCCTTCAAAGAGCCGACCAGTAAGCCGTGCCAGTTCTCACCGGTGGAGGAGGTGTCGGAGCAGTCCACTCCGGAGCAAAGCCCCGACAAGGAGGAGGCCGACGCCCCGGAGCGAGCGCCTCCGGCCTCTAGCGGCTTCACCAAACCTCCCCCTGCTGCTCCGAACTGTTCACAGCAGCTGCACCGCAGTGGCAGCATGGAGGAAAACGCCACCAGCTTCCTGTTCGGCCTCTCCCGCAGCCAGCAGCACCTCGCCAAACCCGGATTCGGTGGCGCCCTGAAAGGCTGGCACTCGGACATCCTGCTGGGCCCCGTTACCGTCTCAACCTCCTCCCTGGCCGGCGGCTGGTACCTCTCCTCCGACTCCACACGTTTCTACTCCACCTCCATCCTGAGCGGCAGCGGCGGAGGCTTTGCGGCGTACAGCTGCAGTCACGGCCTTGAGGCGGTGCGGCGGCGCAGCCGGCAGAGGACGGGCGACCGCGGGGACTCGAGGCGGAGCTGGCACGAGGAGAGCAGCTTCGAGAAGCAGCTGAAGCGACGCAGCTGTCAGATGGAGTTCGGAGACGGGATGACGGACAGCAGGTCCAGAGAGGAGATGGGGAAGGTGGGGAGTCAGTCGAGCTTCTCCGGCAGCATGGAGATCATTGAGGTCTCCTGAACCTGGTCCTGGATCAGGTCTACGGTCAGGACGAGTCTGACGGACGCAGCTTCACTCCACTGACGGTTGAACACAGAGAAACACACACAGGCAGCATCAGAGCGTCACACAGATACAGAATCTAACATCTGGAACATCAGCCTGATCATAAGAGGTTTTAAAGTGACAGCAGCTGTTAGATACTGGTTTCTGAGTGGAGGGAGAATCGGTGCAACAGCTTCTCCTGCAGAGAGATGAAGTCGGGCTGTTTTTAATGTTGCATCTACAGTCTGTCAGAGAACAGCTGAAGTCTCTGACCTTAAATCAGCTGATTCTCTGTTCTGTGTTGATTTAAATGAGTCTCTCTCAGTCTTCAGTCTACATGTTATTTTATAGAATATTTACAGCTGATTTACAGCCTGTTTATATTGGAATTGTCACTGTTGGCATGTGATCACGGTCACTAGTCCAGGACCACTGAGACCAGGTCTGACAGTAACAGGAACAGCTCACTAGAGGGCGCAAATACACCACCTGTCCCTATAGGTCCTTCAGAACCAGGAAGTACCAGTCAGGTTTTACACCGCCCCCTTTTCTCCAGTTTAGATTGAAATGTTAGTGGATCAAGTCCAGAGAAAAACATTAAAAGGTTAAAAAAAAAAAGTTTATTTCACACTGAAAAATAATGTTGGAACATTTTCAGGGATCAAATAAAGACATAACCTCATCTCTCCTGAAGCAGTGGGAGTAAATGAAGCTGAAAGCTAAAGGTTGATGATGACAGACCCTGTGATCATCACCATGACGACACTGTACTGCAGGAGGTTGGACTGTACACTCCTCAGAGGAGGGAAACAGACAGACTGGCTGGTCAGAGAGAACAAGACCAGCACAGTCTCCAGACCTGAACCACGTGGATCTGGTCTGGATGAACTGGACTGAAGCTGATCTGCAGCTGCAGGAGTCATTTAGATTCAGTTAAAGTTTCAAAAAGAAGATTCAATGATTTTTTGATTTTAAAATCTACAACAGTTGATTTATTCTGTTTTTAAATTATGTAAATTTAATGAATTTAAACTGGAGAAATGGAGGTGATGTAAAACCTGATCAAGGTGTGTTAAAAAGTTCAGCTGATGAACCTGGAGATGCTGTGTGTGTGTGTGTGTGTGTGTGTGTGTGTGTGTGTGTGCGCGTGCGTGCGTGCGTGTGAGAGAGAGTGTGAGTGTGTGTGTGAGAGATGAAGCAGGACGACAGACACTTTTCACTGACTCTGAGCCTTTGAATGTCTCGTCTGGTCTGTGGGTGAGAGCTGCTCATTAATTCACTCTGTCTGGATCTTCATCCTGATGATGAAGATGAGGAGGAGGAGGATTTTCTCACAGGCTCAAGGACCAGAACTGAACTGAAACCTGTAGATGTGGACCTGGATCAGGATGGTCTGAGTCTCAGCAGCTCTGGTCTGTAGATTCTGTAACCTCAGGTGTTGTTGGAGCTGCAGGGACGAACTGAACCCTTCACCTGTCCTGAGGGTCGCCATGGAAACAAAGACCAGAGAGGACGTGGGTCTGGTTAGTGAGTGTGAAGAGGCTGGGACTCTTGGAGAGCGTGCAGACAACAGACGGATCATCACTCACATATTCACAGTTAATCTTGCACTACTGTGGTCTGGAGGATTTGATTCAGTGTATAAACAGTAAAAGACATGATGATGATGATGATGATGATGAAGAGGCTCTGAGTGTGTTTCTCATATCAGTCACTGTCTGATTTAAAGGAACAGCCCACTGAAAACATGAGCTGTTGGTTTTACACATGGTTCTTCATTTACACCAGGTTTATATCAGACACACTTTATCTCTGTTATTTAAGAAAAGTTGGTAAAAGATAATCCTGCGGAAATTGTTTTTTTTTCTTAAAGAGTCAAGGGGCCCCTGGACCAGATCCTCTGTATGAAAGTCAGAAAACAACTACAGAGACACAAAACACTGACAAAGAGACAAAACAACCACAGACAACAGTTTATTGTGTCTCTTTCAGTCTGGGGTCTGGATCCAGATCAGATGCTGGAAACTGATGGATGGATTAATGAATTAAAAAACTTAATTTTATTAAGTAAAAGTAAAACTAATAAGAGTCAACGAGTTTCCAAACAACTGAAGTTAGAACTGATGTTTCTGTGACAGGAAAGATATTCAAGACATTTGTACAGCAACGTTAAAACTATAAAACCTTCTAAAGGGAACTGAATTCAAAGATGTATAAGAATTTATAAGACCTGCAGAAACCCTGTAGAAACCATTGTGATGTGACTATAGGGGGCGCTGTCATGTGGCTGTTACTGTCACAGCCTCGTGATGTGGACAGAACTGGAAGATTTTAATAAGATTATTTTTATCTGATTTAAAATTGGCAGGAACATTTGCAAAACCAGAACATTTACAACACAAAGAACAGTAAATTGTCGAACATTAAGTCAGTTTAATTTGAACAGCCCAATATCACAGATCAATAACTTCCCTGAGGAAGAAACTTCAGAAAAACCTTCATTAAAAGTATAAAGACATGGACGGCCATAGTGGAAAATATAAAGAAAGAAATATTCAAAACAAAAACCACAGAGTTGGATGAAGACCACAGGGCAAACAGAAAGACAGTAAGGACTAAAATGAATGAAATGTTTTGATGGTTTAAAGGGGCAGTTCGTCCAAAATACACAACAAAGATAAAAATCTGTCCAGTCAGAGAGTTCTGGTTTTCTGTGTCCAGGTGTGAGACTCAGAAACATCGCATTTAAAATAGCAGTGAAGAAACAGTCCATATTCAACCTGCTGACTGTGACTGTGCACTTTGCTAATGTTGTAATTTGGGTGAGCTGATCCTTTAAATGACTCAGTAGTGCGGGTGTAAAAGATTAATAACATACAATCATCTATTAAAAGAAAAGTAGAAATAATATTTCAGTATTTCCTGTTGAGTCTGCAGCTCATGAATACAGTGAGGCTCAATCTGTCCAGCCTCCAGCAGGGGGGGTCCTGACCCCTTCACTGACTGTTCATAATGGGGGACAAGGTCCCAGAGTGTCGACTGGAAGGCACTTTTTCTAAACCAGGCTACAGTATGGGGTTCATTTTATTTGTTTATAAAAATTCAAAATAAGATGTGGAATCCCAAACCAGAATTTTCTTTTTTTTTTTTTAACTAAAATTACTAATATACAAAAATATATGACAGAAAACTTAAATGCGATTTGGATCTAAAACTACAACTCTGCAAATTACTAGTTAATGTTTTGCTTTAAAAACTCAGTTCCAGCAGTGAACTACATGTATAACAGCGTGTAACTTGGATACCAGAAGGGGCGTGTCCTCCGAGGCAGCTGGACTGCCTGTCAGTCAACGCTCAGGGACACGCCCCCCCGCTGGTCTCCGGGCAGGTTGACTGCTGCTGCTTTTCCACACAATTCAAAGTCAAGTGTAGTTTAATCCGAGTCACATCCCGCGGAGCTGAGCCGCTAAAGAAAAACTTCTGTGTCCGAACCAGAGTTCAGTTTTGTCGGATACAAAGAGTCCGGAGGAGCCGCTGAAAACCTGGAGATATCAGCTTGTTTCATGTGTGCCATGTTTTTCTAACGATAAACGGATTATTGGATGAAGCCCTTTACCTGCAGGTAAGACTGTTATAATGATTCAACAGGGCACTTAACATTCCTCCCTCAGCTCCACCCGGAGACAGACGTGTCTGTCGGTTACATGAACCGGGGGCTCATTATAAAAAGGGGTGGGGGGGTCTCTAATTATCTAATTATCCGGTGCATTATAAATATATTATGATTTTATCAGATTCTTCGTGGTGACGTTCAACCTTAACAGAAAATGCCAATGCACACCGAAGCAACTTGATCTGCCCTTCTGCTCCGTGGAAGGAGCGGCAGCCCTGCGGTGCAGCAAGCGGAGAAACACCCGCACCAGACTGCGTTGGAAATCTTAGATTACTTAATGCTGTAGCTATTTACAGACAAGTACACATGAGATTACCAGATTTAACGCAGTGTTAGTGTCTTGTTGTTAATTCGGCATGTTCGTATCACACCACAAATGTGTTAAATTAATGTAAATTGAACTTTTATGACCACTTCACGTGTTATTTCTTACGTCTTCTTACCCCGAAATTACCGTCACATCGCGGTGGGCGACACTGAGTGTTGTGAACCAAAACCAAGTTTTCCTAAATAATTTATTCAAGCTTTACCGTCTAGCAGTGGATCACAAATGTGCCGAAATGAACAGAACCACCTATCACAGCTGTTAATGACCCATTTAAATCTAATCCTACATTTATACTTGATGAGACGCAAATTCACCTTAAATCGCCAGAATCTCTAATGGGATTTGGCGCGTTGTGTGTTAGTGGAAAATAACGGTTGTTGGCAGCTCCACGCTTCTTCTTCTCATAGTGACCCACAGTTTGTCCCTGAAAGAAAAGGATACCTGGATTTACCTGAATCAAAGACAAAAACAAGCTAGCCGAGCCGAGCCAGGCTAACGTAGCCGTTCAGGTGTGTGAGGCGGCGCCGTCCACAGGCGGTGTGTCCCCGGCTGTGTGTCCGGCGCTGCCCGGTGTGTCGGAGCCCTTTTGTTTGGTTTGGCCTGAATGGAGAGCTGTTGCCAGGGATGACAGAGATAGCTCGGCTCCTTATTGTTGCAGCCGGGGTTAGAGGAAGGTCTGCCCGGTGCTAGTTTATCTCTTTAAAACAAACGGCTCCTGTTGTCTTTGACTTCAACCGACGTTTTGGACATTAACCGTTTAAGCTAGCAGCGGTCCCACCTGGTTTTAGCGGGAAAACACACGTAGTTCCTTGTACACTGTTCAATGATTCCTCCTCCTCAGAGCTGGGCCACATTAATATTTAGTGTAAAGTAAAAGAGGAGTGGACAGCGAGCTCCTGAGAGCAGGTGTAAAGGTGAACACATGAAGCAGCAGCTCATTAGATTTCCCTCCTGTGACCTCTCCAGGTAATTGGTGTTATGAGTCCAGGTCTCAGGTGAGATTACCTGGTCACTCCACGTACTCCACTGAACTTCATCTTGAGCTCTGCATCCTTTTACTTGAGACTCCTGTTACAGAAATTATGTTTTTATTTCACTTTACTTTATATTTCTAAACTTTAAAAAGCTCAGCGAGTCATTTTGACAACTATTAAAATGATTCAAAGACATTTCTGACATCACAAAGACTGGCTCACTGAACAGGCCTGCAGGACTCTGGTCCAGGGTCTGGACCCAGGGGTGGGGGGTCCGTCCGGGTGTGTCTGTGCAGCAGCAGCAGCTTGGGACCAGGATCAGTCAGCGTCTCTAAGTGACTCCTAAACCTTCTTGTTTTTAAACTCCGGTGTGTTTGACGTGAGCTGGAGGTGCATTATGGGAAATCAGTGAATCTGAACTTTAATGTTTTAATTCTGAATGTTGAACTTCCTCTGAGTATTCACAGCAGTTGTACCTGTAGTCAGTGTTTTACTCTGAACAGTGCTTCATGTCACTGGTAGCTGTTTTATCTGGAGGTCAAAGGTCGTCAGGCTCTTAGAAACCCACATCTGCATGTTGAACCCTTAAGGACCTTTGAGCCGAGTGTGTTGTGTAACCGTCGCTGTTTTTCTGTGGCTTCGTCCCATTTGAAGAGTTTCCTGTTGGAGTCAGGCAGTGGAGGATTAAAGTCCACAGCTGGTCCTGGATCTGTTTTCTGTTGGGACTCTGGTCTTCGTGGGAACCATGGGTCCAGCTGCTGTGGTCCAGACTATTTCTGGATGTTTCCCAGCTCTCAGGCTCTCTGATGGGGACGTTTTATTTCTGTAGGAACCTCTGATGGAGGAAACGTTCACATGTTTCCTGAACAGAAAAGTTCTGAGTTCAGAGGAAACAAAACTTATTCTGCAGCTAATTTTCTAATCAAATAATAATTTTAGTCATTTAACTAAGAAAAAAACCAGAGATCAGTTTGTCAGATGTGAAGGTTCTTGATTCTTCGTCCTTGATCTTTTGGTTTGAAAACGTCTCATTGAACTGTGAGAAAACTCTGACGTTTGTTTTTCACTGGTTTCAGAGAAAAAGATGAAAGAATAAGAAAATAACTGTCACATTAAACTATAGTCACATTACGCCGTAGACACCAACCACACCATAGTACAAATAAAATACAATATATAGCTCATTGCATAGAACATAGATGTTAGAACATATTTTGTTCCAGTTAAACCACAAGAGATTATTATTATTATTGTTGTTGTTTTTCCTGTTATTTTTAAGTAGTATTATTATCATTATTTTTTATAGTTTTCCATCTGTCCTTAAGTTAAAAAAAGAACATATCACAAACAGGATGAGTGAAAAGACAAAAGAAAAGATAAGACAAAAAACTAAAGAAAACAAAACCAAAAATACAAAAGAGAAAACCCAAAAGGAAAAGAAAAAGTAAATAACACAAAATAAATAAATCAATTAAAATTATTTTCCACTACATGTAAACTGCTCCAGTATCTTGGAATAAGTCCAGGGTCAAAGGTTAAATCTAAAGAAATGAATAAGAAGTCACTTATCAGATTGTATTGAAAGAGCAGAGGCGTCACTCTGATTATTTTTATTATTTATTTCTTCGTTTTCTCTGTAAAACATGAGAAATGGTGAAAAAACATCCGTCATGTTTTCCCACACTGACTGTTAACGTGGCGTCTCCCGGGAGCTGCTGCTGTTTGTGTGTGATGTCGGTTACTGTGACGACAGGGTGATGTAACCGTACCTGCCAGGTGTTGCCACGATCTGTCGGAGCAGCCCGTGTTGAATTGTGGGATAGAAACCGGAAACTGGAGCTGATGAGTTTTGACAGGAGTCGAGTGTCAGACTGAAACTCAGTGAATCAATCAATCAATCAAGGTTTATTGGTCTGGCACCTTTCATCAGGTTCATGTTTCAGATTGTGTAGTCTTTACTTTTTTAAGTATTTAATTTCTACACTTATATATTTTTTATATTTCTTTTTTTAATGATTTTTTAAATAGATTTTTAATTTCTTTCAATATTTATAATTTCAAATATTTTTTTAAATTATAATTTATCAGTGTTTTATTTTTGCAATTATAATTTTATCATTTTTTAAATTATTTTTGAAAATATTTTTTTTAAATATTTTTTGTAAATTCTTTTAAAATAATATTTAAAATTATTTTTTTAATTATTTTTTTTTCTTCACATTTTTTCTCAATTCAACTTTTTTTTATTTATTTATTTTTTTATTTTACTGTTTTATTGTTCTTATGTTTTTTTTTTATTTTTATTTAGTGTAGAATTTTATTTTATTTTATTGTATCTTGATCCCGTGTGTTCGTCACTCACTTGTAAAGCACTGTGAAGGTGCTGTATGAAGAGAGATTGATTGATTGATTTATTGATCAGTGAGGTGCTGAGTGTTTGACCTTTGACCGGTAGGAACCATGTGGTCCTGAAAGCAGCAGGAGGAAACATCAAAGGTTCACAGGGTTTAGTGACATTTTAATAAGAGACTGTTTGTTAATCCTGTGTGTGTGTGTGTGTGTGTGTGTGTGTGTGTGTGTGTGTGTGTGTGTGTGCATTATCACTGTGTTGTTTTCTCTTCTAATCTTCCTGGTCAGCTGCTCAGTGTCTTTACAGAAGAGACAGATGAAGACAAACTGAGATCAAACTACAACAGACCTTCACACTGAGGGTCACATGGTGGAGGTTCTGGTTCTGACCCTGTAGCTCATGGATCAGGTCTGGAACAGGTCTGAAACCTGAAAACCAAAATTTCCTTATCAATAAAGTTATTAAATTCAATATGAGACAGAAGCTTCTCCTGCAGGTTTTTGGTTCGCTCATTAAAACATTTGAACCTTTGAATAGAGCTAATTAAATATTAATTACATCATTGATTGACAGATAAATAACTAACAGCTGTTTCAATGATTGATTGATTGATTGATTATTTGTCTCAGAGGTTTGAGTTTCTCAGTTCTGACAATTTTCAGATTTTCTTTGATGGAAAAATGAACATTATTTTGAAGTGTTGGTGAGACAGGACAAGACACTTCCTGTAGTCGATCTTCTTAAAACCAGGTCAAACAAACATTTAACAATCACGTATTTCATAGTTTCCATAGGAACCAGCTGATCAGCTGTTTATCACTGACAGGAAACATTATGTTTATGATGATGTCATAAACTGTGTGTGTGTGTGTGTGTGTGTGTGTGTGTGTGTCGGGCTCATTAAATCTGGATTAATCAGATTATTTAAAGGAATTCAGTTTGATCTTCTGACCTGAAGTCAGTTTGTTCACAGACTGAGTTACAGTATCTGGAGGTTATTGATCATGTACAGAGGCCGATAAGTGATCAGTGACAGTTATTGACCATCAGGTGGTCAGTATGGTGTCATGTGTGTTTGTGTGTTTTCATGCTGCTTCGCTGCAGAAATAATTTGCTCCTGTGGGACAATAAAGATCTGAAGTGAACGATTGTTAAAATAGTGCAGATAAACTTTATGGCAATTATCTAATCAATTAATCAACTAATTGATAGATCATTTCAGCTGTAGCCACATGGACTGAATGTAAAGTTATGAACTTTAGAATTACACTGGAACAAAAAGAACAGACCACAACATGTTCACTGTTTAATGATCGATCATTTTATTGATTGATTGATTGATTGATTAACTTATTTTTTTAGGTTTAATTAAATCCAAAGATTTTCTATATTTGCTGCTTTCCTTTCAAAGTAAAGTGAATATTCTTATTTTTGTTGGTTGGAGAAAACTGATGTTTTATCGACCTGATGATTAATGGATCAATGATTAATCAATAATCGTTAGCTGCAGCCTTAGTGAACATTAACAGCGGATGATTAGTGACAGATACATGATTGTGGACTGGAACCAAGTCCAGGTCCCTGAGGAGCCAGGAGAAGCTCCTGGTCTCAAACCAGCAGCAGGTGGGGGTCAGGACGTGACCTCTGACCTCTGTGTTGTATGTACTGAAGGGAAAAGGCAGTAATGAAGTTTTATTGTATTTGAAGTTTATGGTCTGATAAATAAAACATGAAGCTCCACAGCTTCAGCTCAGATCTGAGCAGAAGCAGGTCTCTGTAGTAGACAGAGCTAGACAAGCCCCGCCCCCTGCCCCTCCCCCACCTGTCCCTAACGAGTCATTAATTAGAGGCTTAAACACGTCAGTCGTGCAGAATGACAAGCTGCTGCAGCAAATCCAGGACCTGCAGAGACCTGGATCCTCTGTAATCTGTCACACATGAGGCACAGATCCTCGTCAGGGACCGAGGACTGAGGTCTGGACTCACCTGTGGACGCTACACACAGGTAGGCTCCCTGCTTCCTGTGGGGTCAGCTGTGGTTGTTTTTAGATTCTAAACTCAATCTATCGCAGCTCAGTATTTCAAAATAAAAGTCCTGGAGTGGTTGTTTATTCTGGTATTTTTCAGAGCAGAGAGGAATCGACTAAGAATTACCTGAAGCTGGTGGTTGTGTTCATGTTGCGGTTGTGATCTCAGGTATCAGGCTGTTCTCTGGTTGTTTCCTGTTGTCGTTCTGGACTTGTGTCTGCTGTGGTGAAGCTTCTATAATCTACATTTCTACACGAACTGTGGGTCTGTGTCTGTGACAAGAGGCTCTTCTCTCTGTCCATCTCTGAAGCCTCTCAGCCTCTTTTTGCCCCTTGTGTCAGTTTGGC